>NC_088783.1:53606394-53918394 GCF_958450345.1 Calliphora vicina | reverse complement strand
GGTGGTGGACCATATTGCGGATAAGCCCCATGCGGTGGCATTCCGCCCATAGCTTGATGAGGTTGCATGTGAGGGGGCAAATGAGTTGGTGGCGGTGGTCCGCCATGCTGTTGTGGAGGATGATGAGCATGCATGGGAGGCATATTAGAAGGAGGAATTTGCTGTTGCGTTGGAGGCGGACCAGCTGCTGATGAAGGTGGTACATGTTGAGCGGCTGGTGGTGGTACATTAGGGCCTCCGGTGGGAGGAGCTGCAGTTATAGTTGATGGTGGTGGTGGTGGTGCTCCACCCACTGAATGTGCAGGACCTTGTGTGGCTGGCACTGGCTGTTCCACAGCAGGTGTAGTTGGTGGTGGTTGTTGTGGGGGTTGCAGTTGCTGTTGTTGTGTAATTATAACAGGTGGATTCTTTGTTCCTTTAGGTTTTGTATGCTCTTTGACATTTTCAGCCTTGTGCCCCTTAACCACTTCCATTGCTTTGTGTTCCACTTTAGGTGGCGGTATAGGAGCTGTAGGTTTAGCTGGCGGCTCTATGTCCATAGGTTCTGGATCCGTTTTACTACCCGATTCATGAGGCGGTTTTGTTTGAGTAGCAGAAGGTGCTGTTGGTGGTGGTGCTACGCCACTTGCAGCTTCCTTTTTTGCCTCTGCCGTTAAAGAACCCGGGGCAGCTGCTCCCGCCAGAGCACCACCTACAGTTGACTTATTGGCTGCTGCAGTAGGGTCATCAATTAGACGTTGTCGCTCTCGTTTCATTTCTTCATACATCTTTTGTACCATCTTTTGGAAGGTTTCATCATCGACGGCCGGTTTATAATGACGCTTCAGTTTCTCCTGAAAGTCTACGCTAGACTCCATCAAACGTTGCTTTTTGGTTTCGAATTTTTCGTCCTTTTGTTGCAATTCTGCTTCGAGTTTCGTTTGATGCATGGCTAAAGAACTGACTTGCCTCTTGAGTACTTGCATCGCAGACTATTTCGTTGATTAAACGATGATTGCGCAAATATCTAGCATACGGAAAATTTTTTAAAGATTAACCAACATCATGATCTTCCTCATCATCTGCAGGTTGTATATCAATGCGTCTTTCCTGCTGACCTTTACCACAACTACATACATTCTCGAAGGAGTCTCATAGACATCTCCATCTGCCTTGGTCTTGCTCTGGGCTGCCAAAAATGCCAAATATACCGGCGAGCTATGATAAGCTTTTAAATTCTTCTCATACTCTGCCTTGTCTGATTTATATAAAAAAAAATAGCTTTAACAGTTTATTTTATGTATGTAAGTATATGTATTTGATTTATTTCTCACATTTTTATAAATAATTTTTCAGCTTGTTTTTTCAGATAAGTTATTTTTTTATTTGATAATTTTTGACATTTGATATGACATAAAAAGCAGAGTTTGCTCTTGTTATTTTGTGGAATTTATTTTCATATTTTCAGAGTTTTCAATATTTTTTAATGTAACAAAATACAATTGAACAAATCTGTTCTATTTTTTTTTGTACGTTTATATGTACAGTGAGTGTCACTCAAAATCGTACAACATATGTTTTTTTTAATATTATGTAATTATACAGGCAATAATAGGTGATTATATAAAAAATTAAAAGTCATTTTATTAATTGGAACAAAAAATATGTATTTCAACAAAAAAGTTAACAAAACCTAAATTCGTTAAAAAAATATTGATGAAAATTAAAGAACATCACAAAATTCATATTTCACTTAAATTCGTACAATTATATTAAATTATAATTAAAACTTTAAAAATTAAAAAAAATGTTAATAATAAATAATCCTAATACTTTGTAGGGTATCATTTGCTATTTTTTAGTGCCTTTACGATTTTAAATGAAGCGTTGATATTCTGGGCACTGACAGTCTTACTCAATTTTTTTATTTGTGGATAAGGGCAATTAAAATTATACCCAATTTTCTGATATGTAATAGCACACACAATATAAAAATAGCATTTTAAAATATTTCCAAAACATCAACTTTCTAAAACTAATGAATAAAATTTGACTACGATGTGTACGATTTTAAGTGACATTCACTGTAATTGAAAATCAATTAATATTATTTCGAAATATTTATCCTGCTTTAGATTACAAGTATGCTAAATGTTCAATATTTATTGCATGAACCCTAATCATCATTATAAATTCGTCAAAAATATTGTAGATTCAATAATAAAATGATCATCGGTTTAGGGTCCGGCAGAATTTGGTAAAATTGACTATAATTCTTGTTCAGGCTTAATATACTTACACGTAACTTATATACCAATAAAATAATAACGATTGAAGGTTTAATAAAATGTTAATAGATTTATTAGAAAAATATGTATACATATAATAAAAAGTTTTAAAAAACAATAGTTAAATAACTATTATTTAAAAGTTTAGTAAAAAATAGACAAAAAACATAACAAATTAACAAAAATTAGTTTATTCGCTATGTTAGGTAAAACTTCAATTCTTCAATATCGAAATTTCGGATATTGAAAAATTGTTATATAACTTGTTTTCATTAATTTTATTTGTACCTTGAAACAAAATTAATGGAAAAAGCCTTCGTTTTACAAAACAGAAGCGAATATTTATACAAATTTAATAAAAATGTAAAAATAAACAGGAAGATGAAGAAAATTATATACACACAGCCTCAAAATTGAGTAATCACCAGAAATTATTTGATTTTGTTGAATCTAGCCATCGATTGAAATTTAAAAGTTTCGGTTTGTAGGAGATTTGGCTGAATAATAGATTCAGTTCTGAAAAAAAAGAAATGATTTTCATGTTCTTAAAAAATTTAAAAAAAAAATTCAAGGGTGTTTACTCACATTTGTGGCTGTGTGTATCGTTCAATTATTTGATAATGACGCTATTGAATGTTTCATCAGAAACTGAAATCAATAGAATTTGAATTGGAAAACGCAAAATACAAACAAATCCGTATAATATGTTGTATGCCATCATAAAAGGGAACACCACTAATTTGGTACGCCCTAAATAGATTTCTTCCTCATTTATAATCATCCAGATTTGGAACATTAAATTGTTACGTTCCCTTATTATTTCCAGAAGAAACCATCCTAAAATTAAATCCACATAATGTAAAAATTTGGAAATAAAGCGTCCCGCGAATAATGCCAACAGCATTACGCAGTTTACATTTAGTTTATTTGTTGAAGATTTGCAATTATTTGTTGCATGTTGCTGTAAATCCGAAAATGCTGCCTTATTGTTGCTAATTTCGTTGTTTGCGTTCATTTCAATCTGTTGCATTGTTATTGGTTCCTTTGTAGCTGAAATTATTTATTAAATTAATCAATAGGAATTATCTTTATTAATTATCTCAATAATTCTCGCCTTTTATTTCATTTATTTTATTTTTCCGGTTTTTTATTTATTTTTATTAATAATTTTTCAGCTTGAAAGACTTCCTCTCTGATTATTTGTTTATTATTGTTTGAAAATGTTTGACGTTTTATTTTTGATTGAAAGTTTTTGTCATTTGATATGACATAAAATGCAAAGGTTGCTTTTGTTATTTTGTGAATTTTCTTTTCATATTTCCAGAGTTTTCGTTTTTTTTAATGTATTTAAATAAAACTGAACAAATCTGTTCGATTTTTTGGTACATTTATATGTAATTGAAAATCAATTAATATTATTTCGAAATATTTATCCTGCTTTAGATTACAAGTATGCTAAATGTTCAATATTTAGCGCATGAACCGTAATCATCATCATTATAAATTCGTCAAAAATATTGTATGTAGATTCAATAATAAAATGATAATCGGTTTAGGGTCCGGCAGAATTTGATAAAATTGACTATAATTCTTGTTCAGACTTTATATACTTACACGTAACTCATATACCAATAAAATAATAACGGCATTATATTGAAGGTTTTATAAAAAGTTAATAGATTTATTAAAAAAATATGTGTATAATAAAAAGTTTAAAAAACCATAGTTAAATAACTATGGACAAAAAAATATAACAAATTAACAAAAATTAAAATTAGTTTATTCGCTATGTTAGGTAAAACTTCAGTTCTTCAGTATCGAAATCTCGGATATTGAAAAATTGTTATAGGTATAACTTGTTTCCATTAATTTTATTTGTACCTTGAAACAAAATTAATGGAAAAAGCCTTCGTTTTACAAAACAGAAGCGAATATTTATACAAATTTAATAAAAATGTAAAAATAAACAGGAAGATGAAGAAAATTATATACACACAGCCTCAAAATTGAGTAATCACCAGAAATTATTTGATTTTGTTGAATCTAGCCATCGATTGAAATTTAAAAGTTTCGGTTTGTTGGAGATTTGGCTGAATAATAGATTCAGTTCTGAAAAAAAAGAAATGATTTTCATGTTCTTAAAAAATTTAAAAAAAAAATTCAAGGGTGTTTACTCACATTTGTGGCTGTGTGTATCGTTCAATTATTTGATAATGACGCTATTGAATGTTTCATCAGAAACTGAAATCAATAGAATTTGAATTGGAAAACGCAAAATACAAACAAATCCGTATAATATATTGTATGCCATCATAAAAGGGAACATCACTAATTTGGTACGCCCTAAATAGATTTCTTCCTCATTTATAATCATCCAGATTTGGAACATTAAATTGTTACGTTCCCTTATTATTTCCAGAAGAAACCATCCTAAAATTAAATCCACATAATGTAAAAATTTGGAAATAAAGCGTCCCGCCAATAATGCCAACAGCATTACGCAGTTTACATTTAGTTTATTTGTTGAAGATTTGCAATTATTTGTTGCATGTTGCTGTAAATCCGAAAATGCTGCCTTATTGTTGCTAATTTCGTTGTTTGCGTTCATTTCAATCTGTTGCATTGTTATTGGTTCCTTTGTAGCTGAAATTATTTATTAAATTAATCAATAGGAATTATCTTTATTAATTATCTCAATAATTCTCGCCTTTTATTTGATTTATTTTATTTTTCCGGTTTTTTATTTATTTTTATTAATAATTTTTCAGCTTGAAAGACTTCCTCTCTGATTATTTGTTTATTATTGTTTGAAAATGTTTGAAGTTTTATTTTTGATTGAAAGTTTTTGTCATTTGATATGACATAAAATGCAAAGGTTGCTTTTGTTATTTTGTGAATTTTCTTTTCATATTTCCAGAGTTTTCGTTTTTTTTAATGTATTTAAATAAAACTGAACAAATCTGTTCGATTTTTTGGTACATTTATATGTAATTGAAAATCAATTAATATTATTTCGAAATATTTATCCTGCTTTAGATTACAAGTATGCTAAATGTTCAATATTTAGCGCATGAACCGTAATCATCATCATTATAAATTCGTCAAAAATATTGTATGTAGATTCAATAATAAAATGATCATCGGTTTAGGGTCCGGCAGAATTTGATAAAATTGACTATAATTCTTGTTCAGACTTTATATACTTACACGTAACTCATATACCAATAAAATAATAACGGCATTATATTGAAGGTTTTATAAAAAGTTAATAGATTTATTAAAAAAATATGTGTATAATAAAAAGTTTAAAAAACCATAGTTAAATAACTATGGACAAAAAAATATAACAAATTAACAAAAATTAAAATTAGTTTATTCGCTATGTTAGGTAAAACTTCAGTTCTTCAGTATCGAAATCTCGGATATTGAAAAATTGTTATAGGTATAACTTGTTTCCATTAATTTTATTTGTACCTTGAAACAAAATTAATGGAAAAAGCCTTCGTTTTACAAAACAGAAGCGAATATTTATACAAATTTAATAAAAATGTAAAAATAAACAGGAAGATGAAGAAAATTATATACACACAGCCTCAAAATTGAGTAATCACCAGAAATTATTTGATTTTGTTGAATCTAGCCATCGATTGAAATTTAAAAGTTTCGGTTTGTTGGAGATTTGGCTGAATAATAGATTCAGTTCTGAAAAAAAAGAAATGATTTTCATGTTCTTAAAAAATTTAAAAAAAAAATTCAAGGGTGTTTACTCACATTTGTGGCTGTGTGTATCGTTCAATTATTTGATAATGACGCTGAATGTCTCATCAGAAACTGAAATCAATAGAATTTGAATTGGAAAACGCAAAATACAAACAAATCCGTATAATATGTTGTATGCCATCATAAAAGGGAACATCACTAATTTGGTACGCCCTAAATAGATTTCTTCCTCATTTATAATCATCCAGATTTGGAACATTAAATTGTTACGTTCCCTTATTATTTCCAGAAGAAACCATCCTAAAATTAAATCCACATAATGTAAAAATTTGGAAATAAAGCGTCCCGCCAATAATGCCAACAGCATTACGCAGTTTACATTTAGTTTATTTGTTGAAGATTTGCAATTATTTGTTGCATGTTGCTGTAAATCCGAAAATGCTGCCTTATTGTTGCTAATTTCGTTGTTTGCGTTCATTTCAATCTGTTGCATTGTTATTGGTTCCTTTGTAGCTGAAATTATTTATTAAATTAATCAATAGGAATTATCTTTATTAATTATCACAATAATTCTCGCCTTTTATTTGATTTATTTTATTTTTCCCGTTTTTTATTTATTTTTATTAATAATTTTTCAGCTTGAAAAACTTCCTCTCTGATTATTTGTTTATTTTTGTTTGAAAATTTTTGAAGTTTTATTTTTGATTGAAAATTTTTGTCATTTGATATGACATAAAAAGCAAAGGTTGCTTTTGTTATTTTGTGAAAATTATTTTCATATTTCCAGAGTTTTCCAACTGAACAAATCTATTCGATTTTTTGTACATTTATATGTAATTGAAAAGCAATTAATGTTATTTCGAAATATTTATCGTAATTTAATGAAATTTTAATGAAAAATAAAACTTGCGAATATTTTCACTTTCAAATTGAATTGCGGAAAAACTAGCTTATTTCGAAGTTTTTCCGCAATTCAATTTGAAAGTGAAAATATTCGCAAGTTTTATTAAAAATCTTTAATCAGAAAAAAATATTGTAGATTCAATAATAAAATGATCGGTTTAAGGTCCGGCAGAATTTGGTAAATTTGACTATAATTCTGGTTCAGTCTTTATATACTTACCCGTAACTCATATACCAATAAAATAATAACGACATTATATTGAAGGTTTTATAAAAAGTTAATAGATTTATTAAAAAAATATGTATATAATAAAAAGTTTAAAAAACCATAGTTAAATAACTATGGACAAAAAACATAACAAATTAACAAAAATTAAAATTAGTTTATTCGCTATGTTAGGTAAAACGGATATTGAAAAATTGTTATATAACTTGTTTTCATTAATTTTATTTATACTTTGAAATAAAATTAATGAAAAAAGCCTTTGTTTTACAAAACAGAAGCGAATATTTAAACAAATTTAATAAAAATGTAAAAATAAACAGGAAGATGAAGAAAGTTATGTACACACAGCCTCAACATTGAGTAAACACCAGAAATTATTTGATTTTGTTTAATCTATCCATCGATTAAAATTTAAAAGTTTCGGTCTGTTGGCTGAACAATAGATTCGGTTCTGAAAAAAAAAGATTTAAGTCAGACTATGATTTTCATGATCTTAAAAAATTAAAAAAAAAATCACTGGTGTTTACTTACTTTTGTGGCTGTGTGTATCGTTCAATTATTTGATAATGAAGCTATTGAATGTTTCATCAGAAACTGAAATCAATAGAATTTGAATCGGAAAACGCAAAATACAAATAACTCCGTATAATATGTTGAACGCCATCATAAAAGGGAACATCACTAATTTGGTACGCCCTAAATAGATTTCTTCGTCATTTATAGTCATCCAGATTTGGAACATTAAATTGTTACGTTCCCTTATTATTTCCAGAAGAAACCATCCTAAAATTAAATCCACATAATGTAAACATTTGGAAATAAAGCGCCCCGCGATTAATGCCAATATCATTACGCAGTTTACATTTAGTTTATTAGTTGAAGATTTGCAATTATTTGTTGCATGTTGATGTAAATCCGAAAATGCTGCCTTATTGTTGCTAATTTCGTTGTTTGCTTTCATTTCGATCTGTTGCATTTTTATTGGTTCCTTTGTAGCTGAAATTATTTATTAAATTAATCAATAGGAATTATCTTTATTAATGATCTCAATAATTCTCGCCTTTTATTTGATTTATTTTATTTTTCCCGTTTTTTATTTATTTTTATTAATTTTTCAGCTTCTTCTCTGATTATTTGTTTATTTTTGTTTGAAAATTTTTGAAGTTTTATTTTTGTTTGAAAATATTTGTCATTTGATATGACATAAAAAGCAAAGGTTGCTTTTGTCATTTTGTGAAATTTATTTTCATATTTCCAGAGTTTTCAATTTTTTAATGTATTTGAATACAATTGGACAAATCTGTTCGATTTTTTTGTACATTTATATGTAATTGAAAAGCAATTAATACTATTTTGAAATATTTATCGTAATTTAATGAAATTTTAATGAAAAGTAGCAGAAATAAGAAATTTTTCCGCAACTCGATTTGAAAGTGAAAATATTCTCATGTGTAATTAAAAAATACATCCTAACGAATTGAATTGCTGAGTAACCTCCAACTTTCTTTTGGAAAACACTACTTTATTTGATTTTTTTCCTTTTTTGTTTTTATTTACTCACACTCAAATACAGAGAGATGAAAAGAAAGAACGAACTTACATGTGGTAGAGGGGGGGGGAGGTTATTATAGATGAAATATATAAAAAATAAGACTTAAACTAAATATTAAAATTGAATATTTTGCCATAGATTCATTAATTTTGTGGTCTCATAAATCATTTTAATCAGCTTTATCATCAGCATCGGGTTTAGAAGAATTATCACCAGCTGGTGGCTGAGTAGTTTGGGGCTGGTTAGGAGCCGTTGGTTGTGGGGCGCCAGATGGACCTGGAGGTGGTGGTCCACTGCCGGTTACAGCTGGCAATGGTTGTTGTGGCGGCGGTAATGGATGGCCAGCAGGAGGTGCACTGGGTGGCGGCTGTTGTTGGCCATAGACATCGTGAGGTGGCATGTGACCAGGTGGAGGTAAACCTGGACCGCCTTGCTGTCCTGGTGGTAGTTGTGGTCCAGAATGTTCACCATAGTGTATTGGAGGCTGTAGTGGCGGTGCTGCGCCATTATGTTGTGGTGGTGGTCGAGAGTTCATGTAATGTGAGCCGGGAGGTGGTGGGCCATAGGGTTGTTGATAGTGAGAGTATGGTGGATATTGACCGTATGCTTGCTGAGGCGGTGGTGGATGTGCTCCATACTGTGGCTGATAGTAGGGCGAACGTGTAGGACCAGTAGGTGGTGGACCATATTGCGGATAAGCCCCATGCGGTGGCATTCCGCCCATAGCTTGATGAGGTTGCATGTGAGGGGGCAAATGAGTTGGTGGCGGTGGTCCGCCATGCTGTTGTGGAGGATGATGAGCATGCATGGGAGGCATGTTAGAAGGAGGAATTTGCTGTTGCGTTGGAGGCGGACCAGCTGCTGATGAAGGTGGTACATGTTGAGCGGCTGGTGGTGGTACATTAGGGCCTCCGGTGGGAGGAGCTGCAGTTATAGTTGATGGTGGTGGTGCTCCACCCACTGAATGTGCAGGACCTTGTGTGGCTGGCACTGGCTGTTCCACAGCAGGTGTAGTTGGTGGTGGTTGTTGTGGGGTTGCAGTTGCTGTTGTTGTGTAATTATAACAGGTGGATTCTTTGTTCCTTTAGGTTTTGTATGCTCTTTGACATTTTCAGCCTTGTGCCCCTTAACCACTTCCATTGCTTTGTGTTCCACTTTAGGTGGCGGTATAGGAGCTGTAGGTTTAGCTGGCGGCTCTATGTCCATAGGTTCTGGATCCGTTTTACTACCCGATTCATGAGGCGGTTTTGTTTGAGTAGCAGAAGGTGCTGTTGGTGGTGGTGCTACGCCACTTGCAGCTTCCTTTTTTGCCTCTGCCGTTAAAGAACCCGGGGCAGCTGCTCCCGCCAGAGCACCACCTACAGTTGACTTATTGGCTGCTGCAGTAGGGTCATCAATTAGACGTTGTCGCTCTCGTTTCATTTCTTCATACATCTTTTGTACCATCTTTTGGAAGGTTTCATCATCGACGGCCGGTTTATAATGACGCTTCAGTTTCTCCTGAAAGTCTACGCTAGACTCCATCAAACGTTGCTTTTTGGTTTCGAATTTTTCGTCCTTTTGTTGCAATTCTGCTTCGAGTTTCGTTTGATGCATGGCTAAAGAACTGACTTGCCTCTTGAGTACTTGCATCGCAGACTATTTCGTTGATTAAACGATGATTGCGCAAATATCTAGCATACGGAAAATTTTTTAAAGATTAACCAACATCATGATCTTCCTCATCATCTGCAGGTTGTATATCAATGCGTCTTTCCTGCTGACCTTTACCACAACTACATACATTCTCGAAGGAGTCTCATAGACATCTCCATCTGCCTTGGTCTTGCTCTGGGCTGCCAAAAATGCCAAATATACCGGCGAGCTATGATAAGCTTTTAAATTCTTCTCATACTCTGCCTTGTCTGATTTATATAAAAAAAAATAGCTTTAACAGTTTATTTTATGTATGTAAGTATATGTATTTGATTTATTTCTCACATTTTTATAAATAATTTTTCAGCTTGTTTTTTCAGATAAGTTATTTTTTTATTTGATAATTTTTGACATTTGATATGACATAAAAAGCAGAGTTTGCTCTTGTTATTTTGTGGAATTTATTTTCATATTTTCAGAGTTTTCAATATTTTTTAATGTAACAAAATACAATTGAACAAATCCAAGGCGTATTAACAAGGTGAGTGCATAAAATCAGCTGTTTCTTAATTCGCTGTGGTTTTATGTACACTATATGTCAAACCAAGGCGTATTAACAAGGTGAGTGCGTCCCGGCAACAAATACAACAATGCAAAAACAACAGGCAATTTGTTTTTGATAAAATGTACGGTAAATGTCAAAATCAAGGCGAATTAAAATATTACTATGTTATTTACAATAACAAATGTAAACATAAACAAAGTTTGACATATAGTGTACATAAAACCACAGCGAATTAAGAAACAGCTGATTTTATGCACTCACCTTGTTAATACGCCTTGTGTCAAACTTTGTTTATGTTTACATTTGTTATTGTAAATAACATAGTAATATTTTAATTCGCCTTGATTTTGACATTTACCGTACATTTTAACAAAAACAAATTGCCTGTTGTTTTTGCATTGTTGTATTTGTTGCCGGGACGCACTCACCTTGTTAATACGCCTTGAACAAATCTGTTCTATTTTTTTTTGTACGTTTATATGTACAGTGAGTGTCACTCAAAATCGTACAACATATGTTTTTTTTAATATTATGTAATTATACAGGCAATAATAGGTGATTATATAAAAAATTAAAAGTCATTTTATTAATTGGAACAAAAAATATGTATTTCAACAAAAAAGTTAACAAAACCTAAATTCGTTAAAAAAATATTGATGAAAATTAAAGAACATCACAAAATTCATATTTCACTTAAATTCGTACAATTATATTAAATTATAATTAAAACTTTAAAAATTAAAAAAAATGTTAATAATAAATAATCCTAATACTTTGTAGGGTATCATTTGCTATTTTTTAGTGCCTTTACGATTTTAAATGAAGCGTTGATATTCTGGGCACTGACAGTCTTACTCAATTTTTTTATTTGTGGATAAGGGCAATTAAAATTATACCCAATTTTCTGATATGTAATAGCACACACAATATAAAAATAGCATTTTAAAATATTTCCAAAACATCAACTTTCTAAAACTAATGAATAAAATTTGACTACGATGTGTACGATTTTAAGTGACATTCACTGTAATTGAAAATCAATTAATATTATTTCGAAATATTTATCCTGCTTTAGATTACAAGTATGCTAAATGTTCAATATTTATTGCATGAACCCTAATCATCATTATAAATTCGTCAAAAATATTGTAGATTCAATAATAAAATGATCATCGGTTTAGGGTCCGGCAGAATTTGGTAAAATTGACTATAATTCTTGTTCAGGCTTAATATACTTACACGTAACTTATATACCAATAAAATAATAACGATTGAAGGTTTAATAAAATGTTAATAGATTTATTAGAAAAATATGTATACATATAATAAAAAGTTTTAAAAAACAATAGTTAAATAACTATTATTTAAAAGTTTAGTAAAAAATAGACAAAAAACATAACAAATTAACAAAAATTAGTTTATTCGCTATGTTAGGTAAAACTTCAATTCTTCAATATCGAAATTTCGGATATTGAAAAATTGTTATATAACTTGTTTTCATTAATTTTATTTGTACCTTGAAACAAAATTAATGGAAAAAGCCTTCGTTTTACAAAACAGAAGCGAATATTTATACAAATTTAATAAAAATGTAAAAATAAACAGGAAGATGAAGAAAATTATATACACACAGCCTCAAAATTGAGTAATCACCAGAAATTATTTGATTTTCTTGAATCTAGCCATCGATTGAAATTTAAAAGTTTCGGTTTGTTGGAGATTTGGCTGAATAATAGATTCAGTTCTGAAAAAAAAGAAATGATTTTCATGTTCTTAAAAAATTTAAAAAAAAAATTCAAGGGTGTTTACTCACATTTGTGGCTGTGTGTATCGTTCAATTATTTGATAATGACGCTATTGAATGTTTCATCAGAAACTGAAATCAATAGAATTTGAATTGGAAAACGCAAAATACAAACAAATCCGTATAATATATTGTATGCCATCATAAAAGGGAACATCACTAATTTGGTACGCCCTAAATAGATTTCTTCCTCATTTATAATCATCCAGATTTGGAACATTAAATTGTTACGTTCCCTTATTATTTCCAGAAGAAACCATCCTAAAATTAAATCCACATAATGTAAAAATTTGGAAATAAAGCGTCCCGCGAATAATGCCAACAGCATTACGCAGTTTACATTTAGTTTATTTGTTGAAGATTTGCAATTATTTGTTGCATGTTGCTGTAAATCCGAAAATGCTGCCTTATTGTTGCTAATTTCGTTGTTTGCGTTCATTTCAATCTGTTGCATTGTTATTGGTTCCTTTGTAGCTGAAATTATTTATTAAATTAATCAATAGGAATTATCTTTATTAATTATCTCAATAATTCTCGCCTTTTATTTGATTTATTTTATTTTTCCGGTTTTTTATTTATTTTTATTAATAATTTTTCAGCTTGAAAGACTTCCTCTCTGATTATTTGTTTATTATTGTTTGAAAATGTTTGAAGTTTTATTTTTGATTGAAAGTTTTTGTCATTTGATATGACATAAAATGCAAAGGTTGCTTTTGTTATTTTGTGAATTTTCTTTTCATATTTCCAGAGTTTTCGTTTTTTTTAATGTATTTAAATAAAACTGAACAAATCTGTTCGATTTTTTGGTACATTTATATGTAATTGAAAATCAATTAATATTATTTCGAAATATTTATCCTGCTTTAGATTACAAGTATGCTAAATGTTCAATATTTAGCGCATGAACCGTAATCATCATCATTATAAATTCGTCAAAAATATTGTATGTAGATTCAATAATAAAATGATCATCGGTTTAGGGTCCGGCAGAATTTGATAAAATTGACTATAATTCTTGTTCAGACTTTATATACTTACACGTAACTCATATACCAATAAAATAATAACGGCATTATATTGAAGGTTTTATAAAAAGTTAATAGATTTATTAAAAAAATATGTGTATAATAAAAAGTTTAAAAAACCATAGTTAAATAACTATGGACAAAAAAATATAACAAATTAACAAAAATTAAAATTAGTTTATTCGCTATGTTAGGTAAAACTTCAGTTCTTCAGTATCGAAATCTCGGATATTGAAAAATTGTTATAGGTATAACTTGTTTCCATTAATTTTATTTGTACCTTGAAACAAAATTAATGGAAAAAGCCTTCGTTTTACAAAACAGAAGCGAATATTTATACAAATTTAATAAAAATGTAAAAATAAACAGGAAGATGAAGAAAATTATATACACACAGCCTCAAAATTGAGTAATCACCAGAAATTATTTGATTTTGTTGAATCTAGCCATCGATTGAAATTTAAAAGTTTCGGTTTGTTGGAGATTTGGCTGAATAATAGATTCAGTTCTGAAAAAAAAGAAATGATTTTCATGTTCTTAAAAAATTTAAAAAAAAAATTCAAGGGTGTTTACTCACATTTGTGGCTGTGTGTATCGTTCAATTATTTGATAATGACGCTGAATGTCTCATCAGAAACTGAAATCAATAGAATTTGAATTGGAAAACGCAAAATACAAACAAATCCGTATAATATGTTGTATGCCATCATAAAAGGGAACATCACTAATTTGGTACGCCCTAAATAGATTTCTTCCTCATTTATAATCATCCAGATTTGGAACATTAAATTGTTACGTTCCCTTATTATTTCCAGAAGAAACCATCCTAAAATTAAATCCACATAATGTAAAAATTTGGAAATAAAGCGTCCCGCCAATAATGCCAACAGCATTACGCAGTTTACATTTAGTTTATTTGTTGAAGATTTGCAATTATTTGTTGCATGTTGCTGTAAATCCGAAAATGCTGCCTTATTGTTGCTAATTTCGTTGTTTGCGTTCATTTCAATCTGTTGCATTGTTATTGGTTCCTTTGTAGCTGAAATTATTTATTAAATTAATCAATAGGAATTATCTTTATTAATTATCACAATAATTCTCGCCTTTTATTTGATTTATTTTATTTTTCCCGTTTTTTATTTATTTTTATTAATAATTTTTCAGCTTGAAAAACTTCCTCTCTGATTATTTGTTTATTTTTGTTTGAAAATTTTTGAAGTTTTATTTTTGATTGAAAATTTTTGTCATTTGATATGACATAAAAAGCAAAGGTTGCTTTTGTTATTTTGTGAAAATTATTTTCATATTTCCAGAGTTTTCCAACTGAACAAATCTATTCGATTTTTTGTACATTTATATGTAATTGAAAAGCAATTAATGTTATTTCGAAATATTTATCGTAATTTAATGAAATTTTAATGAAAAATAAAACTTGCGAATATTTTCACTTTCAAATTGAATTGCGGAAAAACTAGCTTATTTCGAAGTTTTTCCGCAATTCAATTTGAAAGTGAAAATATTCGCAAGTTTTATTAAAAATCTTTAATCAGAAAAAAATATTGTAGATTCAATAATAAAATGATCGGTTTAAGGTCCGGCAGAATTTGGTAAATTTGACTATAATTCTGGTTCAGTCTTTATATACTTACCCGTAACTCATATACCAATAAAATAATAACGACATTATATTGAAGGTTTTATAAAAAGTTAATAGATTTATTAAAAAAATATGTATATAATAAAAAGTTTAAAAAACCATAGTTAAATAACTATGGACAAAAAACATAACAAATTAACAAAAATTAAAATTAGTTTATTCGCTATGTTAGGTAAAACGGATATTGAAAAATTGTTATATAACTTGTTTTCATTAATTTTATTTATACTTTGAAATAAAATTAATGAAAAAAGCCTTTGTTTTACAAAACAGAAGCGAATATTTAAACAAATTTAATAAAAATGTAAAAATAAACAGGAAGATGAAGAAAGTTATGTACACACAGCCTCAACATTGAGTAAACACCAGAAATTATTTGATTTTGTTTAATCTATCCATCGATTAAAATTTAAAAGTTTCGGTCTGTTGGCTGAACAATAGATTCGGTTCTGAAAAAAAAAGATTTAAGTCAGACTATGATTTTCATGATCTTAAAAAATTAAAAAAAAAATCACTGGTGTTTACTTACTTTTGTGGCTGTGTGTATCGTTCAATTATTTGATAATGAAGCTATTGAATGTTTCATCAGAAACTGAAATCAATAGAATTTGAATCGGAAAACGCAAAATACAAATAACTCCGTATAATATGTTGAACGCCATCATAAAAGGGAACATCACTAATTTGGTACGCCCTAAATAGATTTCTTCGTCATTTATAGTCATCCAGATTTGGAACATTAAATTGTTACGTTCCCTTATTATTTCCAGAAGAAACCATCCTAAAATTAAATCCACATAATGTAAACATTTGGAAATAAAGCGCCCCGCGATTAATGCCAATATCATTACGCAGTTTACATTTAGTTTATTAGTTGAAGATTTGCAATTATTTGTTGCATGTTGATGTAAATCCGAAAATGCTGCCTTATTGTTGCTAATTTCGTTGTTTGCTTTCATTTCGATCTGTTGCATTTTTATTGGTTCCTTTGTAGCTGAAATTATTTATTAAATTAATCAATAGGAATTATCTTTATTAATGATCTCAATAATTCTCGCCTTTTATTTGATTTATTTTATTTTTCCCGTTTTTTATTTATTTTTATTAATTTTTCAGCTTCTTCTCTGATTATTTGTTTATTTTTGTTTGAAAATTTTTGAAGTTTTATTTTTGTTTGAAAATATTTGTCATTTGATATGACATAAAAAGCAAAGGTTGCTTTTGTCATTTTGTGAAATTTATTTTCATATTTCCAGAGTTTTCAATTTTTTAATGTATTTGAATACAATTGGACAAATCTGTTCGATTTTTTTGTACATTTATATGTAATTGAAAAGCAATTAATACTATTATGAAATATTTATCGTAATTTAATGAAATTTTAATGAAAAGTAGCAGAAATAAGGAATTTTTCCGCAACTCGATTTGAAAGTGAAAATATTCTCATGTGTAATTAAAAAATACATCCTAACGAATTGAATTGCTGAGTAACCTCCAACTTTCTTTTGGAAAACACTACTTTATTTGATTTTTTTCCTTTTTTGTTTTTATTTACTCACACTCAAATACAGAGAGATGAAAAGAAAGAACGAACTTACATGTGGTAGAGGGGGGGGGAGGTTATTATAGATGAAATATATAAAAAATAAGACTTAAACTAAATATTAAAATTGAATATTTTGCCATAGATTCATTAATTTTGTGGTCTCATAAATCATTTTAATCAGCTTTATCATCAGCATCGGGTTTAGAAGAATTATCACCAGCTGGTGGCTGAGTAGTTTGGGGCTGGTTAGGAGCCGTTGGTTGTGGGGCGCCAGATGGACCTGGAGGTGGTGGTCCACTGCCGGTTACAGCTGGCAATGGTTGTTGTGGCGGCGGTAATGGATGGCCAGCAGGAGGTGCACCGGGTGGCGGCTGTTGTTGGCCATAGACATCGTGAGGTGGCATGTGACCAGGTGGAGGTAAACCTGGACCGCCTTGCTGTCCTGGTGGTAGTTGTGGTCCAGAATGTTCACCATAGTGTATTGGAGGCTGTAGTGGCGGTGCTGCGCCATTATGTTGTGGTGGTGGTCGAGAGTTCATGTAATGTGAGCCGGGAGGTGGTGGGCCATAGGGTTGTTGATAGTGAGAGTATGGTGGATATTGACCGTATGCTTGCTGAGGCGGTGGTGGATGTGCTCCATACTGTGGCTGATAGTAGGGCGAACGTGTAGGACCAGTAGGTGGTGGACCATATTGCGGATAAGCCCCATGCGGTGGCATTCCGCCCATAGCTTGATGAGGTTGCATGTGAGGGGGCAAATGAGTTGGTGGCGGTGGTCCGCCATGCTGTTGTGGAGGATGATGAGCATGCATGGGAGGCATGTTAGAAGGAGGAATTTGCTGTTGCGTTGGAGGCGGACCAGCTGCTGATGAAGGTGGTACATGTTGAGCGGCTGGTGGTGGTACATTAGGGCCTCCGGTGGGAGGAGCTGCAGTTATAGTTGATGGTGGTGGTGCTCCACCTACTGAATGTGCAGGACCTTGTGTGGCTGGCACTGGCTGTTCCACAGCAGGTGTAGTTGGTGGTGGTTGTTGTGGGGGTTGCAGTTGCTGTTGTTGTGTAATTATAACAGGTGGATTCTTTGTTCCTTTAGGTTTTGTATGCTCTTTGACATTTTCAGCCTTGTGCCCCTTAACCACTTCCATTGCTTTGTGTTCCACTTTAGGTGGCGGTATAGGAGCTGTAGGTTTAGCTGGCGGCTCTATGTCCATAGGTTCTGGATCCGTTTTACTACCCGATTCATGAGGCGGTTTTGTTTGAGTAGCAGAAGGTGCTGTTGGTGGTGGTGCTACGCCACTTGCAGCTTCCTTTTTTGCCTCTGCCGTTAAAGAACCCGGGGCAGCTGCTCCCGCCAGAGCACCACCTACAGTTGACTTATTGGCTGCTGCAGTAGGGTCATCAATTAGACGTTGTCGCTCTCGTTTCATTTCTTCATACATCTTTTGTACCATCTTTTGGAAGGTTTCATCATCGACGGCCGGTTTATAATGACGCTTCAGTTTCTCCTGAAAGTCTACGCTAGACTCCATCAAACGTTGCTTTTTGGTTTCGAATTTTTCGTCCTTTTGTTGCAATTCTGCTTCGAGTTTCGTTTGATGCATGGCTAAAGAACTGACTTGCCTCTTGAGTACTTGCATCGCAGACTATTTCGTTGATTAAACGATGATTGCGCAAATATCTAGCATACGGAAAATTTTTTAAAGATTAACCAACATCATGATCTTCCTCATCATCTGCAGGTTGTATATCAATGCGTCTTTCCTGCTGACCTTTACCACAACTACATACATTCTCGAAGGAGTCTCATAGACATCTCCATCTGCCTTGGTCTTGCTCTGGGCTGCCAAAAATGCCAAATATACCGGCGAGCTATGATAAGCTTTTAAATTCTTCTCATACTCTGCCTTGTCTGATTTATATAAAAAAAAATAGCTTTAACAGTTTATTTTATGTATGTAAGTATATGTATTTGATTTATTTCTCACATTTTTATAAATAATTTTTCAGCTTGTTTTTTCAGATAAGTTATTTTTTTATTTGATAATTTTTGACATTTGATATGACATAAAAAGCAGAGTTTGCTCTTGTTATTTTGTGGAATTTATTTTCATATTTTCAGAGTTTTCAATATTTTTTAATGTAACAAAATACAATTGAACAAATCTGTTCTATTTTTTTTTGTACGTTTATATGTATGTAATTGAAAATCAATTAATATTATTTCGAAATATTTATCCTGCTTTAGATTACAAGTATGCTAAATGTTCAATATTTATTGCATGAACCCTAATCATCATTATAAATTCGTCAAAAATATTGTAGATTCAATAATAAAATGATCATCGGTTTAGGGTCCGGCAGAATTTGGTAAAATTGACTATAATTCTTGTTCAGGCTTAATATACTTACACGTAACTTATATACCAATAAAATAATAACGATTGAAGGTTTAATAAAATGTTAATAGATTTATTAGAAAAATATGTATACATATAATAAAAAGTTTTAAAAAACAATAGTTAAATAACTATTATTTAAAAGTTTAGTAAAAAATAGACAAAAAACATAACAAATTAACAAAAATTAGTTTATTCGCTATGTTAGGTAAAACTTCATTTCTTCAATATCGAAATTTCGGATATTGAAAAATTGTTATATAACTTGTTTTCATTAATTTTATTTGTACCTTGAAACAAAATTAATGGAAAAAGCCTTCGTTTTACAAAACAGAAGCGAATATTTATACAAATTTAATAAAAATGTAAAAATAAACAGGAAGATGAAGAAAATTATATACACACAGCCTCAAAATTGAGTAATCACCAGAAATTATTTGATTTTCTTGAATCTAGCCATCGATTGAAATTTAAAAGTTTCGGTTTGTTGGAGATTTGGCTGAATAATAGATTCAGTTCTGAAAAAAAAGAAATGATTTTCATGTTCTTAAAAAATTTAAAAAAAAAATTCAAGGGTGTTTACTCACATTTGTGGCTGTGTGTATCGTTCAATTATTTGATAATGACGCTATTGAATGTTTCATCAGAAACTGAAATCAATAGAATTTGAATTGGAAAACGCAAAATACAAACAAATCCGTATAATATATTGTATGCCATCATAAAAGGGAACATCACTAATTTGGTACGCCCTAAATAGATTTCTTCCTCATTTATAATCATCCAGATTTGGAACATTAAATTGTTACGTTCCCTTATTATTTCCAGAAGAAACCATCCTAAAATTAAATCCACATAATGTAAAAATTTGGAAATAAAGCGTCCCGCGAATAATGCCAACAGCATTACGCAGTTTACATTTAGTTTATTTGTTGAAGATTTGCAATTATTTGTTGCATGTTGCTGTAAATCCGAAAATGCTGCCTTATTGTTGCTAATTTCGTTGTTTGCGTTCATTTCAATCTGTTGCATTGTTATTGGTTCCTTTGTAGCTGAAATTATTTATTAAATTAATCAATAGGAATTATCTTTATTAATTATCTCAATAATTCTCGCCTTTTATTTGATTTATTTTATTTTTCCGGTTTTTTATTTATTTTTATTAATAATTTTTCAGCTTGAAAGACTTCCTCTCTGATTATTTGTTTATTATTGTTTGAAAATGTTTGAAGTTTTATTTTTGATTGAAAGTTTTTGTCATTTGATATGACATAAAATGCAAAGGTTGCTTTTGTTATTTTGTGAATTTTCTTTTCATATTTCCAGAGTTTTCGTTTTTTTAATGTATTTAAATAAAACTGAACAAATCTGTTCGATTTTTTGGTACATTTATATGTAATTGAAAATCAATTAATATTATTTCGAAATATTTATCCTGCTTTAGATTACAAGTATGCTAAATGTTCAATATTTAGCGCATGAACCGTAATCATCATCATTATAAATTCGTCAAAAATATTGTAGATTCAATAATAAAATGATCATCGGTTTAGGGTCCGGCAGAATTTGATAAAATTGACTATAATTCTTGTTCAGACTTTATATACTTACACGTAACTCATATACCAATAAAATAATAACGGCATTATATTGAAGGTTTTATAAAAAGTTAATAGATTTATTAAAAAAATATGTGTATAATAAAAAGTTTAAAAAACCATAGTTAAATAACTATGGACAAAAAAATATAACAAATTAACAAAAATTAAAATTAGTTTATTCGCTATGTTAGGTAAAACTTCAGTTCTTCAGTATCGAAATCTCGGATATTGAAAAATTGTTATAGGTATAACTTGTTTCCATTAATTTTATTTGTACCTTGAAACAAAATTAATGGAAAAAGCCTTCGTTTTACAAAACAGAAGCGAATATTTATACAAATTTAATAAAAATGTAAAAATAAACAGGAAGATGAAGAAAATTATATACACACAGCCTCAAAATTGAGTAATCACCAGAAATTATTTGATTTTGTTGAATCTAGCCATCGATTGAAATTTAAAAGTTTCGGTTTGTTGGAGATTTGGCTGAATAATAGATTCAGTTCTGAAAAAAAAGAAATGATTTTCATGTTCTTAAAAAATTTAAAAAAAAATTCAAGGGTGTTTACTCACATTTGTGGCTGTGTGTATCGTTCAATTATTTGATAATGACGCTATTGAATGTTTCATCAGAAACTGAAATCAATAGAATTTGAATTGGAAAACGCAAAATACAAACAAATCCGTATAATATATTGTATGCCATCATAAAAGGGAACATCACTAATTTGGTACGCCCTAAATAGATTTCTTCCTCATTTATAATCATCCAGATTTGGAACATTAAATTGTTACGTTCCCTTATTATTTCCAGAAGAAACCATCCTAAAATTAAATCCACATAATGTAAAAATTTGGAAATAAAGCGTCCCGCGAATAATGCCAACAGCATTACGCAGTTTACATTTAGTTTATTTGTTGAAGATTTGCAATTATTTGTTGCATGTTGCTGTAAATCCGAAAATGCTGCCTTATTGTTGCTAATTTCGTTGTTTGCGTTCATTTCAATCTGTTGCATTGTTATTGGTTCCTTTGTAGCTGAAATTATTTATTAAATTAATCAATAGGAATTATCTTTATTAATTATCACAATAATTCTCGCCTTTTATTTGATTTATTTTATTTTTCCCGTTTTTTATTTATTTTTATTAATAATTTTTCAGCTTGAAAAACTTCCTCTCTGATTATTTGTTTATTTTTGTTTGAAAATTTTTGAAGTTTTATTTTTGATTGAAAATTTTTGTCATTTGATATGACATAAAAAGCAAAGGTTGCTTTTGTTATTTTGTGAAAATTATTTTCATATTTCCAGAGTTTTCCAACTGAACAAATCTATTCGATTTTTTGTACATTTATATGTAATTGAAAAGCAATTAATGTTATTTCGAAATATTTATCGTAATTTAATGAAATTTTAATGAAAAATAAAACTTGCGAATATTTTCACTTTCAAATTGAATTGCGGAAAAACTAGCTTATTTCGAAGTTTTTCCGCAATTCAATTTGAAAGTGAAAATATTCGCAAGTTTTATTAAAAATCTTTAATCAGAAAAAAATATTGTAGATTCAATAATAAAATGATCGGTTTAAGGTCCGGCAGAATTTGGTAAATTTGACTATAATTCTGGTTCAGTCTTTATATACTTACCCGTAACTCATATACCAATAAAATAATAACGACATTATATTGAAGGTTTTATAAAAAGTTAATAGATTTATTAAAAAAATATGTATATAATAAAAAGTTTAAAAAACCATAGTTAAATAACTATGGACAAAAAACATAACAAATTAACAAAAATTAAAATTAGTTTATTCGCTATGTTAGGTAAAACGGATATTGAAAAATTGTTATATAACTTGTTTTCATTAATTTTATTTATACTTTGAAATAAAATTAATGAAAAAAGCCTTTGTTTTACAAAACAGAAGCGAATATTTAAACAAATTTAATAAAAATGTAAAAATAAACAGGAAGATGAAGAAAGTTATGTACACACAGCCTCAACATTGAGTAAACACCAGAAATTATTTGATTTTGTTTAATCTATCCATCGATTAAAATTTAAAAGTTTCGGTCTGTTGGCTGAACAATAGATTCGGTTCTGAAAAAAAAAGATTTAAGTCAGACTATGATTTTCATGATCTTAAAAAATTAAAAAAAAAAATCACTGGTGTTTACTTACTTTTGTGGCTGTGTGTATCGTTCAATTATTTGATAATGAAGCTATTGAATGTTTCATCAGAAACTGAAATCAATAGAATTTGAATCGGAAAACGCAAAATACAAATAACTCCGTATAATATGTTGAACGCCATCATAAAAGGGAACATCACTAATTTGGTACGCCCTAAATAGATTTCTTCGTCATTTATAGTCATCCAGATTTGGAACATTAAATTGTTACGTTCCCTTATTATTTCCAGAAGAAACCATCCTAAAATTAAATCCACATAATGTAAAAATTTGGAAATAAAGCGTCCCGCGAATAATGCCAACAGCATTACGCAGTTTACATTTAGTTTATTTGTTGAAGATTTGCAATTATTTGTTGCATGTTGCTGTAAATCCGAAAATGCTGCCTTATTGTTGCTAATTTCGTTGTTTGCGTTCATTTCAATCTGTTGCATTGTTATTGGTTCCTTTGTAGCTGAAATTATTTATTAAATTAATCAATAGGAATTATCTTTATTAATGATCTCAATAATTCTCGCCTTTTATTTGATTTATTTTATTTTTCCCGTTTTTTATTTATTTTTATTAATTTTTCAGCTTCTTCTCTGATTATTTGTTTATTTTTGTTTGAAAATTTTTGAAGTTTTATTTTTGTTTGAAAATATTTGTCATTTGATATGACATAAAAAGCAAAGGTTGCTTTTGTCATTTTGTGAAATTTATTTTCATATTTCCAGAGTTTTCAATTTTTTAATGTATTTGAATACAATTGGACAAATCTGTTCGATTTTTTTGTACATTTATATGTAATTGAAAAGCAATTAATACTATTTTGAAATATTTATCGTAATTTAATGAAATTTTAATGAAAAGTAGCAGAAATAAGGAATTTTTCCGCAACTCGATTTGAAAGTGAAAATATTCTCATGTGTAATTAAAAAATACATCCTAACGAATTGAATTGCTGAGTAACCTCCAACTTTCTTTTGGAAAACACTACTTTATTTGATTTTTTTCCTTTTTTGTTTTTATTTACTCACACTCAAATACAGAGAGATGAAAAGAAAGAACGAACTTACATGTGGTAGAGGGGGGGGGAGGTTATTATAGATGAAATATATAAAAAATAAGACTTAAACTAAATATTAAAATTGAATATTTTGCCATAGATTCATTAATTTTGTGGTCTCATAAATCATTTTAATCAGCTTTATCATCAGCATCGGGTTTAGAAGAATTATCACCAGCTGGTGGCTGAGTAGTTTGGGGCTGGTTAGGAGCCGTTGGTTGTGGGGCGCCAGATGGACCTGGAGGTGGTGGTCCACTGCCGGTTACAGCTGGCAATGGTTGTTGTGGCGGCGGTAATGGATGGCCAGCAGGAGGTGCACCGGGTGGCGGCTGTTGTTGGCCATAGACATCGTGAGGTGGCATGTGACCAGGTGGAGGTAAACCTGGACCGCCTTGCTGTCCTGGTGGTAGTTGTGGTCCAGAATGTTCACCATAGTGTATTGGAGGCTGTAGTGGCGGTGCTGCGCCATTATGTTGTGGTGGTGGTCGAGAGTTCATGTAATGTGAGCCGGGAGGTGGTGGGCCATAGGGTTGTTGATAGTGAGAGTATGGTGGATATTGACCGTATGCTTGCTGAGGCGGTGGTGGATGTGCTCCATACTGTGGCTGATAGTAGGGCGAACGAGTAGGACCAGTAGGTGGTGGACCATATTGCGGATAAGCCCCATGCGGTGGCATTCCGCCCATAGCTTGATGAGGTTGCATGTGAGGGGGCAAATGAGTTGGTGGCGGTGGTCCGCCATGCTGTTGTGGAGGATGATGAGCATGCATGGGAGGCATGTTAGAAGGAGGAATTTGCTGTTGCGTTGGAGGCGGACCAGCTGCTGATGAAGGTGGTACATGTTGAGCGGCTGGTGGTGGTACATTAGGGCCTCCGGTGGGAGGAGCTGCAGTTATAGTTGATGGTGGTGGTGGTGGTGCTCCACCCACTGAATGTGCAGGACCTTGTGTGGCTGGCCCTGGCTGTTCCACAGCAGGTGTAGTTGGTGGTGGTTGTTGTGGGGGTTGCAGTTGCTGTTGTTGTGTAATTATAACAGGTGGATTCTTTGTTCCTTTAGGTTTTGTATGCTCTTTGACATTTTCAGCCTTGTGCCCCTTAACCACTTCCATTGCTTTGTGTTCCACTTTAGGTGGCGGTATAGGAGCTGTAGGTTTAGCTGGCGGCTCTATGTCCATAGGTTCTGGATCCGTTTTACTACCCGATTCATGAGGCGGTTTTGTTTGAGTAGCAGAAGGTGCTGTTGGTGGTGGTGCTACGCCACTTGCAGCTTCCTTTTTTGCCTCTGCCGTTAAAGAACCCGGGGCAGCTGCTCCCGCCAGAGCACCACCTACAGTTGACTTATTGGCTGCTGCAGTAGGGTCATCAATTAGACGTTGTCGCTCTCGTTTCATTTCTTCATACATCTTTTGTACCATCTTTTGGAAGGTTTCATCATCGACGGCCGGTTTATAATGACGCTTCAGTTTCTCCTGAAAGTCTACGCTAGACTCCATCAAACGTTGCTTTTTGGTTTCGAATTTTTCGTCCTTTTGTTGCAATTCTGCTTCGAGTTTCGTTTGATGCATGGCTAAAGAACTGACTTGCCTCTTGAGTACTTGCATCGCAGACTATTTCGTTGATTAAACGATGATTGCGCAAATATCTAGCATACGGAAAATTTTTTAAAGATTAACCAACATCATGATCTTCCTCATCATCTGCAGGTTGTATATCAATGCGTCTTTCCTGCTGACCTTTACCACAACTACATACATTCTCGAAGGAGTCTCATAGACATCTCCATCTGCCTTGGTCTTGCTCTGGGCTGCCAAAAATGCCAAATATACCGGCGAGCTATGATAAGCTTTTAAATTCTTCTCATACTCTGCCTTGTCTGATTTATATAAAAAAAAATAGCTTTAACAGTTTATTTTATGTATGTAAGTATATGTATTTGATTTATTTCTCACATTTTTATAAATAATTTTTCAGCTTGTTTTTTCAGATAAGTTATTTTTTTATTTGATAATTTTTGACATTTGATATGACATAAAAAGCAGAGTTTGCTCTTGTTATTTTGTGGAATTTATTTTCATATTTTCAGAGTTTTCAATATTTTTTAATGTAACAAAATACAATTGAACAAATCTGTTCTATTTTTTTTTGTACGTTTATATGTACAGTGAGTGTCACTCAAAATCGTACAACATATGTTTTTTTTAATATTATGTAATTATACAGGCAATAATAGGTGATTATATAAAAAATTAAAAGTCATTTTATTAATTGGAACAAAAAATATGTATTTCAACAAAAAAGTTAACAAAACCTAAATTCGTTAAAAAAATATTGATGAAAATTAAAGAACATCACAAAATTCATATTTCACTTAAATTCGTACAATTATATTAAATTATAATTAAAACTTTAAAAATTAAAAAAAATGTTAATAATAAATAATCCTAATACTTTGTAGGGTATCATTTGCTATTTTTTAGTGCCTTTACGATTTTAAATGAAGCGTTGATATTCTGGGCACTGACAGTCTTACTCAATTTTTTTATTTGTGGATAAGGGCAATTAAAATTATACCCAATTTTCTGATATGTAATAGCACACACAATATAAAAATAGCATTTTAAAATATTTCCAAAACATCAACTTTCTAAAACTAATGAATAAAATTTGACTACGATGTGTACGATTTTAAGTGACATTCACTGTAATTGAAAATCAATTAATATTATTTCGAAATATTTATCCTGCTTTAGATTACAAGTATGCTAAATGTTCAATATTTATTGCATGAACCCTAATCATCATTATAAATTCGTCAAAAATATTGTAGATTCAATAATAAAATGATCATCGGTTTAGGGTCCGGCAGAATTTGGTAAAATTGACTATAATTCTTGTTCAGGCTTAATATACTTACACGTAACTTATATACCAATAAAATAATAACGATTGAAGGTTTAATAAAATGTTAATAGATTTATTAGAAAAATATGTATACATATAATAAAAAGTTTTAAAAAACAATAGTTAAATAACTATTATTTAAAAGTTTAGTAAAAAATAGACAAAAAACATAACAAATTAACAAAAATTAGTTTATTCGCTATGTTAGGTAAAACTTCAATTCTTCAATATCGAAATTTCGGATATTGAAAAATTGTTATACCTATAACTTGTTTTCATTAATTTTATTTGTACCTTGAAACAAAATTAATGGAAAAAGCCTTCGTTTTACAAAACAGAAGCGAATATTTATACAAATTTAATAAAAATGTAAAAATAAACAGGAAGATGAAGAAAATTATATACACACAGCCTCAAAATTGAGTAATCACCAGAAATTATTTGATTTTCTTGAATCTAGCCATCGATTGAAATTTAAAAGTTTCGGTTTGTTGGAGATTTGGCTGAATAATAGATTCAGTTCTGAAAAAAAAGAAATGATTTTCATGTTCTTAAAAAATTTAAAAAAAAAATTCAAGGGTGTTTACTCACATTTGTGGCTGTGTGTATCGTTCAATTATTTGATAATGACGCTATTGAATGTTTCATCAGAAACTGAAATCAATAGAATTTGAATTGGAAAACGCAAAATACAAACAAATCCGTATAATATATTGTATGCCATCATAAAAGGGAACATCACTAATTTGGTACGCCCTAAATAGATTTCTTCCTCATTTATAATCATCCAGATTTGGAACATTAAATTGTTACGTTCCCTTATTATTTCCAGAAGAAACCATCCTAAAATTAAATCCACATAATGTAAAAATTTGGAAATAAAGCGTCCCGCGAATAATGCCAACAGCATTACGCAGTTTACATTTAGTTTATTTGTTGAAGATTTGCAATTATTTGTTGCATGTTGCTGTAAATCCGAAAATGCTGCCTTATTGTTGCTAATTTCGTTGTTTGCGTTCATTTCAATCTGTTGCATTGTTATTGGTTCCTTTGTAGCTGAAATTATTTATTAAATTAATCAATAGGAATTATCTTTATTAATTATCTCAATAATTCTCGCCTTTTATTTGATTTATTTTATTTTTCCGGTTTTTTATTTATTTTTATTAATAATTTTTCAGCTTGAAAGACTTCCTCTCTGATTATTTGTTTATTATTGTTTGAAAATGTTTGAAGTTTTATTTTTGATTGAAAGTTTTTGTCATTTGATATGACATAAAATGCAAAGGTTGCTTTTGTTATTTTGTGAATTTTCTTTTCATATTTCCAGAGTTTTCGTTTTTTTTAATGTATTTAAATAAAACTGAACAAATCTGTTCGATTTTTTGGTACATTTATATGTAATTGAAAATCAATTAATATTATTTCGAAATATTTATCCTGCTTTAGATTACAAGTATGCTAAATGTTCAATATTTAGCGCATGAACCGTAATCATCATCATTATAAATTCGTCAAAAATATTGTATGTAGATTCAATAATAAAATGATCATCGGTTTAGGGTCCGGCAGAATTTGATAAAATTGACTATAATTCTTGTTCAGACTTTATATACTTACACGTAACTCATATACCAATAAAATAATAACGGCATTATATTGAAGGTTTTATAAAAAGTTAATAGATTTATTAAAAAAATATGTGTATAATAAAAAGTTTAAAAAACCATAGTTAAATAACTATGGACAAAAAAATATAACAAATTAACAAAAATTAAAATTAGTTTATTCGCTATGTTAGGTAAAACTTCAGTTCTTCAGTATCGAAATCTCGGATATTGAAAAATTGTTATAGGTATAACTTGTTTCCATTAATTTTATTTGTACCTTGAAACAAAATTAATGGAAAAAGCCTTCGTTTTACAAAACAGAAGCGAATATTTATACAAATTTAATAAAAATGTAAAAATAAACAGGAAGATGAAGAAAATTATATACACACAGCCTCAAAATTGAGTAATCACCAGAAATTATTTGATTTTGTTGAATCTAGCCATCGATTGAAATTTAAAAGTTTCGGTTTGTTGGAGATTTGGCTGAATAATAGATTCAGTTCTGAAAAAAAAGAAATGATTTTCATGTTCTTAAAAAATTTAAAAAAAAAATTCAAGGGTTTACTCACATTTGTGGCTGTGTGTATCGTTCAATTATTTGATAATGACGCTGAATGTCTCATCAGAAACTGAAATCAATAGAATTTGAATTGGAAAACGCAAAATACAAACAAATCCGTATAATATGTTGTATGCCATCATAAAAGGGAACATCACTAATTTGGTACGCCCTAAATAGATTTCTTCCTCATTTATAATCATCCAGATTTGGAACATTAAATTGTTACGTTCCCTTATTATTTCCAGAAGAAACCATCCTAAAATTAAATCCACATAATGTAAAAATTTGGAAATAAAGCGTCCCGCCAATAATGCCAACAGCATTACGCAGTTTACATTTAGTTTATTTGTTGAAGATTTGCAATTATTTGTTGCATGTTGCTGTAAATCCGAAAATGCTGCCTTATTGTTGCTAATTTCGTTGTTTGCGTTCATTTCAATCTGTTGCATTGTTATTGGTTCCTTTGTAGCTGAAATTATTTATTAAATTAATCAATAGGAATTATCTTTATTAATTATCACAATAATTCTCGCCTTTTATTTGATTTATTTTATTTTTCCCGTTTTTTATTTATTTTTATTAATAATTTTTCAGCTTGAAAAACTTCCTCTCTGATTATTTGTTTATTTTTGTTTGAAAATTTTTGAAGTTTTATTTTTGATTGAAAATTTTTGTCATTTGATATGACATAAAAAGCAAAGGTTGCTTTTGTTATTTTGTGAAAATTATTTTCATATTTCCAGAGTTTTCCAACTGAACAAATCTATTCGATTTTTTGTACATTTATATGTAATTGAAAAGCAATTAATGTTATTTCGAAATATTTATCGTAATTTAATGAAATTTTAATGAAAAATAAAACTTGCGAATATTTTCACTTTCAAATTGAATTGCGGAAAAACTAGCTTATTTCGAAGTTTTTCCGCAATTCAATTTGAAAGTGAAAATATTCGCAAGTTTTATTAAAAATCTTTAATCAGAAAAAAATATTGTAGATTCAATAATAAAATGATCGGTTTAAGGTCCGGCAGAATTTGGTAAATTTGACTATAATTCTGGTTCAGTCTTTATATACTTACCCGTAACTCATATACCAATAAAATAATAACGACATTATATTGAAGGTTTTATAAAAAGTTAATAGATTTATTAAAAAAATATGTATATAATAAAAAGTTTAAAAAACCATAGTTAAATAACTATGGACAAAAAACATAACAAATTAACAAAAATTAAAATTAGTTTATTCGCTATGTTAGGTAAAACGGATATTGAAAAATTGTTATATAACTTGTTTTCATTAATTTTATTTATACTTTGAAATAAAATTAATGAAAAAAGCCTTTGTTTTACAAAACAGAAGCGAATATTTAAACAAATTTAATAAAAATGTAAAAATAAACAGGAAGATGAAGAAAGTTATGTACACACAGCCTCAACATTGAGTAAACACCAGAAATTATTTGATTTTGTTTAATCTATCCATCGATTAAAATTTAAAAGTTTCGGTCTGTTGGCTGAACAATAGATTCGGTTCTGAAAAAAAAAGATTTAAGTCAGACTATGATTTTCATGATCTTAAAAAATTAAAAAAAAAAATCACTGGTGTTTACTTACTTTTGTGGCTGTGTGTATCGTTCAATTATTTGATAATGAAGCTATTGAATGTTTCATCAGAAACTGAAATCAATAGAATTTGAATCGGAAAACGCAAAATACAAATAACTCCGTATAATATGTTGAACGCCATCATAAAAGGGAACATCACTAATTTGGTACGCCCTAAATAGATTTCTTCGTCATTTATAGTCATCCAGATTTGGAACATTAAATTGTTACGTTCCCTTATTATTTCCAGAAGAAACCATCCTAAAATTAAATCCACATAATGTAAAAATTTGGAAATAAAGCGTCCCGCGAATAATGCCAACAGCATTACGCAGTTTACATTTAGTTTATTTGTTGAAGATTTGCAATTATTTGTTGCATGTTGCTGTAAATCCGAAAATGCTGCCTTATTGTTGCTAATTTCGTTGTTTGCGTTCATTTCAATCTGTTGCATTGTTATTGGTTCCTTTGTAGCTGAAATTATTTATTAAATTAATCAATAGGAATTATCTTTATTAATGATCTCAATAATTCTCGCCTTTTATTTGATTTATTTTATTTTTCCCGTTTTTTATTTATTTTTATTAATTTTTCAGCTTCTTCTCTGATTATTTGTTTATTTTTGTTTGAAAATTTTTGAAGTTTTATTTTTGTTTGAAAATATTTGTCATTTGATATGACATAAAAAGCAAAGGTTGCTTTTGTCATTTTGTGAAATTTATTTTCATATTTCCAGAGTTTTCAATTTTTTAATGTATTTGAATACAATTGGACAAATCTGTTCGATTTTTTTGTACATTTATATGTAATTGAAAAGCAATTAATACTATTTTGAAATATTTATCGTAATTTAATGAAATTTTAATGAAAAGTAGCAGAAATAAGGAATTTTTCCGCAACTCGATTTGAAAGTGAAAATATTCTCATGTGTAATTAAAAAATACATCCTAACGAATTGAATTGCTGAGTAACCTCCAACTTTCTTTTGGAAAACACTACTTTATTTGATTTTTTTCCTTTTTTGTTTTTATTTACTCACACTCAAATACAGAGAGATGAAAAGAAAGAACGAACTTACATGTGGTAGAGGGGGGGGGAGGTTATTATAGATGAAATATATAAAAAATAAGACTTAAACTAAATATTAAAATTGAATATTTTGCCATAGATTCATTAATTTTGTGGTCTCATAAATCATTTTAATCAGCTTTATCATCAGCATCGGGTTTAGAAGAATTATCACCAGCTGGTGGCTGAGTAGTTTGGGGCTGGTTAGGAGCCGTTGGTTGTGGGGCGCCAGATGGACCTGGAGGTGGTGGTCCACTGCCGGTTACAGCTGGCAATGGTTGTTGTGGCGGCGGTAATGGATGGCCAGCAGGAGGTGCACCGGGTGGCGGCTGTTGTTGGCCATAGACATCGTGAGGTGGCATGTGACCAGGTGGAGGTAAACCTGGACCGCCTTGCTGTCCTGGTGGTAGTTGTGGTCCAGAATGTTCACCATAGTGTATTGGAGGCTGTAGTGGCGGTGCTGCGCCATTATGTTGTGGTGGTGGTCGAGAGTTCATGTAATGTGAGCCGGGAGGTGGTGGGCCATAGGGTTGTTGATAGTGAGAGTATGGTGGATATTGACCGTATGCTTGCTGAGGCGGTGGTGGATGTGCTCCATACTGTGGCTGATAGTAGGGCGAACGTGTAGGACCAGTAGGTGGTGGACCATATTGCGGATAAGCCCCATGCGGTGGCATTCCGCCCATAGCTTGATGAGGTTGCATGTGAGGGGGCAAATGAGTTGGTGGCGGTGGTCCGCCATGCTGTTGTGGAGGATGATGAGCATGCATGGGAGGCATGTTAGAAGGAGGAATTTGCTGTTGCGTTGGAGGCGGACCAGCTGCTGATGAAGGTGGTACATGTTGAGCGGCTGGTGGTGGTACATTAGGGCCTCCGGTGGGAGGAGCTGCAGTTATAGTTGATGGTGGTGGTGCTCCACCCACTGAATGTGCAGGACCTTGTGTGGCTGGCACTGGCTGTTCCACAGCAGGTGTAGTTGGTGGTGGTTGTTGTGGGGGTTGCAGTTGCTGTTGTTGTGTAATTATAACAGGTGGATTCTTTGTTCCTTTAGGTTTTGTATGCTCTTTGACATTTTCAGCCTTGTGCCCCTTAACCACTTCCATTGCTTTGTGTTCCACTTTAGGTGGCGGTATAGGAGCTGTAGGTTTAGCTGGCGGCTCTATGTCCATAGGTTCTGGATCCGTTTTACTACCCGATTCATGAGGCGGTTTTGTTTGAGTAGCAGAAGGTGCTGTTGGTGGTGGTGCTACGCCACTTGCAGCTTCCTTTTTTGCCTCTGCCGTTAAAGAACCGGGGCAGCTGCTCCCGCCAGAGCACCACCTACAGTTGACTTATTGGCTGCTGCAGTAGGGTCATCAATTAGACGTTGTCGCTCTCGTTTCATTTCTTCATACATCTTTTGTACCATCTTTTGGAAGGTTTCATCATCGACGGCCGGTTTATAATGACGCTTCAGTTTCTCCTGAAAGTCTACGCTAGACTCCATCAAACGTTGCTTTTTGGTTTCGAATTTTTCGTCCTTTTGTTGCAATTCTGCTTCGAGTTTCGTTTGATGCATGGCTAAAGAACTGACTTGCCTCTTGAGTACTTGCATCGCAGACTATTTCGTTGATTAAACGATGATTGCGCAAATATCTAGCATACGGAAAATTTTTTAAAGATTAACCAACATCATGATCTTCCTCATCATCTGCAGGTTGTATATCAATGCGTCTTTCCTGCTGACCTTTACCACAACTACATACATTCTCGAAGGAGTCTCATAGACATCTCCATCTGCCTTGGTCTTGCTCTGGGCTGCCAAAAATGCCAAATATACCGGCGAGCTATGATAAGCTTTTAAATTCTTCTCATACTCTGCCTTGTCTGATTTATATAAAAAAAAATAGCTTTAACAGTTTATTTTATGTATGTAAGTATATGTATTTGATTTATTTCTCACATTTTTATAAATAATTTTTCAGCTTGTTTTTTCAGATAAGTTATTTTTTTATTTGATAATTTTTGACATTTGATATGACATAAAAAGCAGAGTTTGCTCTTGTTATTTTGTGGAATTTATTTTCATATTTTCAGAGTTTTCAATATTTTTTAATGTAACAAAATACAATTGAACAAATCTGTTCTATTTTTTTTTGTACGTTTATATGTACAGTGAGTGTCACTCAAAATCGTACAACATATGTTTTTTTTAATATTATGTAATTATACAGGCAATAATAGGTGATTATATAAAAAATTAAAAGTCATTTTATTAATTGGAACAAAAAATATGTATTTCAACAAAAAAGTTAACAAAACCTAAATTCGTTAAAAAAATATTGATGAAAATTAAAGAACATCACAAAATTCATATTTCACTTAAATTCGTACAATTATATTAAATTATAATTAAAACTTTAGAAATTAAAAAAAATGTTAATAATAAATAATCCTAATACTTTGTAGGGTATCATTTGCTATTTTTTAGTGCCTTTACGATTTTAAATGAAGCGTTGATATTCTGGGCACTGACAGTCTTACTCAATTTTTTTATTTGTGGATAAGGGCAATTAAAATTATACCCAATTTTCTGATATGTAATAGCACACACAATATAAAAATAGCATTTTAAAATATTTCCAAAACATCAACTTTCTAAAACTAATGAATAAAATTTGACTACGATGTGTACGATTTTAAGTGACATTCACTGTAATTGAAAATCAATTAATATTATTTCGAAATATTTATCCTGCTTTAGATTACAAGTATGCTAAATGTTCAATATTTATTGCATGAACCCTAATCATCATTATAAATTCGTCAAAAATATTGTAGATTCAATAATAAAATGATCATCGGTTTAGGGTCCGGCAGAATTTGGTAAAATTGACTATAATTCTTGTTCAGGCTTAATATACTTACACGTAACTTATATACCAATAAAATAATAACGATTGAAGGTTTAATAAAATGTTAATAGATTTATTAGAAAAATATGTATACATATAATAAAAAGTTTTAAAAAACAATAGTTAAATAACTATTATTTAAAAGTTTAGTAAAAAATAGACAAAAAACATAACAAATTAACAAAAATTAGTTTATTCGCTATGTTAGGTAAAACTTCAATTCTTCAATATCGAAATTTCGGATATTGAAAAATTGTTATATAACTTGTTTTCATTAATTTTATTTGTACCTTGAAACAAAATTAATGGAAAAAGCCTTCGTTTTACAAAACAGAAGCGAATATTTATACAAATTTAATAAAAATGTAAAAATAAACAGGAAGATGAAGAAAATTATATACACACAGCCTCAAAATTGAGTAATCACCAGAAATTATTTGATTTTCTTGAATCTAGCCATCGATTGAAATTTAAAAGTTTCGGTTTGTTGGAGATTTGGCTGAATAATAGATTCAGTTCTGAAAAAAAAGAAATGATTTTCATGTTCTTAAAAAATTAAAAAAAAAAATTCAAGGGTGTTTACTCACATTTGTGGCTGTGTGTATCGTTCAATTATTTGATAATGACGCTATTGAATGTTTCATCAGAAACTGAAATCAATAGAATTTGAATTGGAAAACGCAAAATACAAACAAATCCGTATAATATATTGTATGCCATCATAAAAGGGAACATCACTAATTTGGTACGCCCTAAATAGATTTCTTCCTCATTTATAATCATCCAGATTTGGAACATTAAATTGTTACGTTCCCTTATTATTTCCCGAAGAAACCATCCTAAAATTAAATCCACATAATGTAAAAATTTGGAAATAAAGCGTCCCGCGAATAATGCCAACAGCATTACGCAGTTTACATTTAGTTTATTTGTTGAAGATTTGCAATTATTTGTTGCATGTTGCTGTAAATCCGAAAATGCTGCCTTATTGTTGCTAATTTCGTTGTTTGCGTTCATTTCAATCTGTTGCATTGTTATTGGTTCCTTTGTAGCTGAAATTATTTATTAAATTAATCAATAGGAATTATCTTTATTAATTATCTCAATAATTCTCGCCTTTTATTTGATTTATTTTATTTTTCCGGTTTTTTATTTATTTTTATTAATAATTTTTCAGCTTGAAAGACTTCCTCTCTGATTATTTGTTTATTATTGTTTGAAAATGTTTGACGTTTTATTTTTGATTGAAAGTTTTTGTCATTTGATATGACATAAAATGCAAAGGTTGCTTTTGTTATTTTGTGAATTTTCTTTTCATATTTCCAGAGTTTTCGTTTTTTTTAATGTATTTAAATAAAACTGAACAAATCTGTTCGATTTTTTGGTACATTTATATGTAATTGAAAATCAATTAATATTATTTCGAAATATTTATCCTGCTTTAGATTACAAGTATGCTAAATGTTCAATATTTAGCGCATGAACCGTAATCATCATCATTATAAATTCGTCAAAAATATTGTAGATTCAATAATAAAATGATCATCGGTTTAGGGTCCGGCAGAATTTGATAAAATTGACTATAATTCTTGTTCAGACTTTATATACTTACACGTAACTCATATACCAATAAAATAATAACGGCATTATATTGAAGGTTTTATAAAAAGTTAATAGATTTATTAAAAAAATATGTGTATAATAAAAAGTTTAAAAAACCATAGTTAAATAACTATGGACAAAAAAATATAACAAATTAACAAAAATTAAAATTAGTTTATTCGCTATGTTAGGTAAAACTTCAGTTCTTCAGTATCGAAATCTCGGATATTGAAAAATTGTTATAGGTATAACTTGTTTCCATTAATTTTATTTGTACCTTGAAACAAAATTAATGGAAAAAGCCTTCGTTTTACAAAACAGAAGCGAATATTTATACAAATTTAATAAAAATGTAAAAATAAACAGGAAGATGAAGAAAATTATATACACACAGCCTCAAAATTGAGTAATCACCAGAAATTATTTGATTTTGTTGAATCTAGCCATCGATTGAAATTTAAAAGTTTCGGTTTGTTGGAGATTTGGCTGAATAATAGATTCAGTTCTGAAAAAAAAGAAATGATTTTCATGTTCTTAAAAAATTTAAAAAAAAAATTCAAGGGTGTTTACTCACATTTGTGGCTGTGTGTATCGTTCAATTATTTGATAATGACGCTGAATGTCTCATCAGAAACTGAAATCAATAGAATTTGAATTGGAAAACGCAAAATACAAACAAATCCGTATAATATGTTGTATGCCATCATAAAAGGGAACATCACTAATTTGGTACGCCCTAAATAGATTTCTTCCTCATTTATAATCATCCAGATTTGGAACATTAAATTGTTACGTTCCCTTATTATTTCCAGAAGAAACCATCCTAAAATTAAATCCACATAATGTAAAAATTTGGAAATAAAGCGTCCCGCCAATAATGCCAACAGCATTACGCAGTTTACATTTAGTTTATTTGTTGAAGATTTGCAATTATTTGTTGCATGTTGCTGTAAATCCGAAAATGCTGCCTTATTGTTGCTAATTTCGTTGTTTGCGTTCATTTCAATCTGTTGCATTGTTATTGGTTCCTTTGTAGCTGAAATTATTTATTAAATTAATCAATAGGAATTATCTTTATTAATTATCACAATAATTCTCGCCTTTTATTTGATTTATTTTATTTTTCCCGTTTTTTATTTATTTTTATTAATAATTTTTCAGCTTGAAAAACTTCCTCTCTGATTATTTGTTTATTTTTGTTTGAAAATTTTTGAAGTTTTATTTTTGATTGAAAATTTTTGTCATTTGATATGACATAAAAAGCAAAGGTTGCTTTTGTTATTTTGTGAAAATTATTTTCATATTTCCAGAGTTTTCCAACTGAACAAATCTATTCGATTTTTTGTACATTTATATGTAATTGAAAAGCAATTAATGTTATTTCGAAATATTTATCGTAATTTAATGAAATTTTAATGAAAAATAAAACTTGCGAATATTTTCACTTTCAAATTGAATTGCGGAAAAACTAGCTTATTTCGAAGTTTTTCCGCAATTCAATTTGAAAGTGAAAATATTCGCAAGTTTTATTAAAAATCTTTAATCAGAAAAAAATATTGTAGATTCAATAATAAAATGATCGGTTTAAGGTCCGGCAGAATTTGGTAAATTTGACTATAATTCTGGTTCAGTCTTTATATACTTACCCGTAACTCATATACCAATAAAATAATAACGACATTATATTGAAGGTTTTATAAAAAGTTAATAGATTTATTAAAAAAATATGTATATAATAAAAAGTTTAAAAAACCATAGTTAAATAACTATGGACAAAAAACATAACAAATTAACAAAAATTAAAATTAGTTTATTCGCTATGTTAGGTAAAACGGATATTGAAAAATTGTTATATAACTTGTTTTCATTAATTTTATTTATACTTTGAAATAAAATTAATGAAAAAAGCCTTTGTTTTACAAAACAGAAGCGAATATTTAAACAAATTTAATAAAAATGTAAAAATAAACAGGAAGATGAAGAAAGTTATGTACACACAGCCTCAACATTGAGTAAACACCAGAAATTATTTGATTTTGTTTAATCTATCCATCGATTAAAATTTAAAAGTTTCGGTCTGTTGGCTGAACAATAGATTCGGTTCTGAAAAAAAAAGATTTAAGTCAGACTATGATTTTCATGATCTTAAAAAATTAAAAAAAAAAATCACTGGTGTTTACTTACTTTTGTGGCTGTGTGTATCGTTCAATTATTTGATAATGAAGCTATTGAATGTTTCATCAGAAACTGAAATCAATAGAATTTGAATCGGAAAACGCAAAATACAAATAACTCCGTATAATATGTTGAACGCCATCATAAAAGGGAACATCACTAATTTGGTACGCCCTAAATAGATTTCTTCGTCATTTATAGTCATCCAGATTTGGAACATTAAATTGTTACGTTCCCTTATTATTTCCAGAAGAAACCATCCTAAAATTAAATCCACATAATGTAAAAATTTGGAAATAAAGCGTCCCGCGAATAATGCCAACAGCATTACGCAGTTTACATTTAGTTTATTTGTTGAAGATTTGCAATTATTTGTTGCATGTTGCTGTAAATCCGAAAATGCTGCCTTATTGTTGCTAATTTCGTTGTTTGCGTTCATTTCAATCTGTTGCATTGTTATTGGTTCCTTTGTAGCTGAAATTATTTATTAAATTAATCAATAGGAATTATCTTTATTAATGATCTCAATAATTCTCGCCTTTTATTTGATTTATTTTATTTTTCCCGTTTTTTATTTATTTTTATTAATTTTTCAGCTTCTTCTCTGATTATTTGTTTATTTTTGTTTGAAAATTTTTGAAGTTTTATTTTTGTTTGAAAATATTTGTCATTTGATATGACATAAAAAGCAAAGGTTGCTTTTGTCATTTTGTGAAATTTATTTTCATATTTCCAGAGTTTTCAATTTTTTAATGTATTTGAATACAATTGGACAAATCTGTTCGATTTTTTTGTACATTTATATGTAATTGAAAAGCAATTAATACTATTTTGAAATATTTATCGTAATTTAATGAAATTTTAATGAAAAGTAGCAGAAATAAGGAATTTTTCCGCAACTCGATTTGAAAGTGAAAATATTCTCATGTGTAATTAAAAAATACATCCTAACGAATTGAATTGCTGAGTAACCTCCAACTTTCTTTTGGAAAACACTACTTTATTTGATTTTTTTCCTTTTTTGTTTTTATTTACTCACACTCAAATACAGAGAGATGAAAAGAAAGAACGAACTTACATGTGGTAGAGGGGGGGGGAGGTTATTATAGATGAAATATATAAAAAATAAGACTTAAACTAAATATTAAAATTGAATATTTTGCCATAGATTCATTAATTTTGTGGTCTCATAAATCATTTTAATCAGCTTTATCATCAGCATCGGGTTTAGAAGAATTATCACCAGCTGGTGGCTGAGTAGTTTGGGGCTGGTTAGGAGCCGTTGGTTGTGGGGCGCCAGATGGACCTGGAGGTGGTGGTCCACTGCCGGTTACAGCTGGCAATGGTTGTTGTGGCGGCGGTAATGGATGGCCAGCAGGAGGTGCACCGGGTGGCGGCTGTTGTTGGCCATAGACATCGTGAGGTGGCATGTGACCAGGTGGAGGTAAACCTGGACCGCCTTGCTGTCCTGGTGGTAGTTGTGGTCCAGAATGTTCACCATAGTGTATTGGAGGCTGTAGTGGCGGTGCTGCGCCATTATGTTGTGGTGGTGGTCGAGAGTTCATGTAATGTGAGCCGGGAGGTGGTGGGCCATAGGGTTGTTGATAGTGAGAGTATGGTGGATATTGACCGTATGCTTGCTGAGGCGGTGGTGGATGTGCTCCATACTGTGGCTGATAGTAGGGCGAACGTGTAGGACCAGTAGGTGGTGGACCATATTGCGGATAAGCCCCATGCGGTGGCATTCCGCCCATAGCTTGATGAGGTTGCATGTGAGGGGGCAAATGAGTTGGTGGCGGTGGTCCGCCATGCTGTTGTGGAGGATGATGAGCATGCATGGGAGGCATGTTAGAAGGAGGAATTTGCTGTTGCGTTGGAGGCGGACCAGCTGCTGATGAAGGTGGTACATGTTGAGCGGCTGGTGGTGGTACATTAGGGCCTCCGGTGGGAGGAGCTGCAGTTATAGTTGATGGTGGTGGTGGTGGTGCTCCACCCACTGAATGTGCAGGACCTTGTGTGGCTGGCACTGGCTGTTCCACAGCAGGTGTAGTTGGTGGTGGTTGTTGTGGGGGTTGCAGTTGCTGTTGTTGTGTAATTATAACAGGTGGATTCTTTGTTCCTTTAGGTTTTGTATGCTCTTTGACATTTTCAGCCTTGTGCCCCTTAACCACTTCCATTGCTTTGTGTTCCACTTTAGGTGGCGGTATAGGAGCTGTAGGTTTAGCTGGCGGCTCTATGTCCATAGGTTCTGGATCCGTTTTACTACCCGATTCATGAGGCGGTTTTGTTTGAGTAGCAGAAGGTGCTGTTGGTGGTGGTGCTACGCCACTTGCAGCTTCCTTTTTTGCCTCTGCCGTTAAAGAACCCGGGGCAGCTGCTCCCGCCAGAGCACCACCTACAGTTGACTTATTGGCTGCTGCAGTAGGGTCATCAATTAGACGTTGTCGCTCTCGTTTCATTTCTTCATACATCTTTTGTACCATCTTTTGGAAGGTTTCATCATCGACGGCCGGTTTACAATGGCGCTTCAGTTCCTCCTGGAAGGCTAAGCTAGACTCCATCATACGTTGCTTTTTAGTCTCGAATTTCTCCTCCATTTGTTGCAATTCTGCTTCGAGTTTCGTTTGATGCATGGTTAAAGAACTGACTTGCCTCTTGAGTACTTGCATTCTCTGAATGGTGACCACCGAACGCACGTCTGGTACCACAGCATCGGAGAATATTTCGTTGATTAAACGATGATTGCGCAAATATCTAGCATACGCAACATGTTTTAAAGAGTAACCATCATCTTGATCTTCCTCATCTTCTGCCGGTTGTATATCGATGCGTCTTTCCTGCTGACCTTTGCCACCACCACCTCTCGAAGGAGTCTCATGGACATCACCGTCTGCCTTGGCCTTGCTCTTGGCTGCCAAAAATGCCAAATACGCCGGCGAGCTATGATAAGCTTTCAAATTCTTCTCATACTCTGCCTTGTCTGCCTCATACTCATCCACAAATTCTTGTTTATCAGCCTCCGTTAGTTGTTTCCACATGGCCCCAATTTTTTTACCTAATTCCCATAGCTTCAAGTCTGGATGTTGAGCTTTAACACTATCCCATATCTTCTTCGAATATCTCATGTAGGGCAGAATAGGTTTCTCTGGTGGTTTAGGGGGTTTCGGTGTCCGACTGTCCGATTGATTTTTGTTACTTGAGGACTTTCCCGCTTTTTGCGGTGTAAACGCAGGATTACCATAGTTACTGTGTGTAAAGATGGGAGTATTATCTTTATTACGCTCGGAGCCTGCACCGGTGCCAGAAGATCGAGATCTACTACTACTACCGCCGCTACCACTACCGGCTGCTGGGGTGGTCGGTTGTGCTGGTGCTATAGCCTTATAATTGCTGGGTAAAGACATTCTTGCTTTACAGCTTTTTTATCGCTTCAATTAAATTCAATAAATATTTTAGTTATTTCTGTCAATTTTGCAAGAAAAATAATTTTTTCACATCCACCACACAAAAAAAAGCGATATACTTGTCAAAAGAAAATTGACGACGCCATTATGCTATTACAATTTCTAGCTGTCAAACGACAATAACAACATGGTTGTATTTTAAGTTAGCAATATATAACAAATCCTGCCAGATCGGATCAAATTGGAAAATAAGTATGCAATACGAAAAAATCATATTAGAATTATATTTTTCCAAGCGGATAATGGATAATCCATAAAGGTGTCTGAAGGTGATACCTAGCTAATAAAATGTATACGTTAAATACATACATAATCAAAAAAAAAACAAGTAAGAGTGCTATATTCGGCCGTGCCGAATCTTATATACCCTTCACCAAATTATACTTCAAAATTTTAAATATTTTTAGGTAAACAAAATTTAACTTTTTTTCCAGTTGTTTTTTGAATTTTTTGGAAAAAAAAATTTTTCGATTGTTATTTTAAATTTTTTTTTTTTAAATTTTAATTTTTTTTTTTTTTTAAATTTAAAAATTTTTTTTTTTTAAATTTTTTTTTTTTTAAATTTTAAATTTTTTTTTTTTTTAAATTTTAAAATTTTTTTTTTTTAAATTTTAAAAATTTTTTTTTTTTAAATTTTAAAAAATTTTTTTTTTTTAAATTTTAAAATTTTTTTTTGTTTTTTAATTTTTTTTTTTTTAAAAAAAAAATTCGGGTTCAAAATTTTTTTCCCGATTTTGACCCATTGTAGGTCCAACTTACTATGGTCTTATATACGTCGTTGCAAATGTCTTTGAAATATCTATCATTAGATATCCATATTGCCTATATTAATGTCTTAGTAATCCAGATATAGGTAAAAAAATAGGTCAAAAATCGAGGTTGTCTTGGTTTTTTCCTCATATCTCAGCCATTTGTGGACCGATTTTGCTGATTTTAAATAGCAAAATTCTCGAAAGCATGTCTGACAGAATTATTGAAGATTTGGATCCCGAAGATATCTGGGGTCTTCAGAAAACTGATTTCAACAGACAGACAGACAGACAGACAGACGGACAGACAGACAGACAGACAGACGGACATGGCTTAATCGACTCCGCTATCTATAAGGATCCAGAATATATATACTTTATAGGGTCGGAAATGAAAAATGTAGAAATTACAAACGGAATGACAAACTTATATATACCCTTCTCACGAAGGTGAAGGGTATAAAAAGGTTCATAAAGTTTTATATAGCTGACAAATCATTTTCAAGAATTAAAATAATTATATTAGCAGTGTCTTTGAACCAAAAGACTTGAGACTTTAATCAATTTAAACTGGCCCAATATTTCTTAGTTATATATATCATTTAATTATATGCAAAAAAAGATAACAAATTAAAGTTTTTGGGTGAAAAAAAATTTTGAGATGAATAAAAATAATTGGTAGAAAACTTTTATAGGTATAAAAATTTTTTTGGTAAAAAAAACATTTATTTCTGGAAAAAACTTTTTTCTAACAAGAATTTTTTTGTGAAAAAAGTGTAAATGGTTCTTGGACCATATAAAAAAGTCGAATTTTTTTTGTTAAATTCGAACAATAGATTATATTAATCCAAAATGTAGTTAATTTTTTATATTTGATTTTCGTGGTAAAAATTTTTAAAAATGCTATTTTTCAGCAATAAATCTAAATTGTAATTCAAGGCGTATTAATCAGGTGAGAGCGTCTCGGCAACAAATACAACAAAGACAATATTTGTTATTTGTCAAGAGATTGAAAATGTCAAAAAATATAAAAAACAAACAATTAAAAAATAAATAAATTACAAGTTTTTATATGAAAAATATTAAAAACAAACAAATAAAAAATAATTATTTGTAGTTTGCACTGTTTTTTTTTGAAGATTTAATATTAAAAACTAGGTGATTCCAGCGGAACTATCAAACTATCCATTTATGTACATATGGCCGTCTGTCTGTCCTAAATACAAAACCACGTCCAAAATACACAACCAAATTCTTCTAAGGAGTTTGGTATTAAAATTCAGCAAAAGCTATAAATGTGATGCATTTTCACCAATCAATTTCCAATATTGCTTTTTTTGTTCTTGCAGATATTATGGTTTTTGTTTGCTTGAACAAATTTATTTAAACAATTTTCAGATTTTTATTATTTTCATTTTAAATATTTCGAATGTCAACAACAAATAGTAAACAACTTTTTGACACTTTCAAACACAACATAAATAAACAAACAAAAATCAGCTGTGCTCGTAACTTCACCTTATTGAATACACCTTGTTGTAATTTTTAAATTTTTCAGTTTAAAATAATTTGTTTAAGTCAACAAAAAATGTATAGAAAGTTTAACAGTCGAAAACACAACACAAAAGAAAACAATAATCAGCTGTCTTCGTAACTTCACTATTTATGAAAAGTCAGCGTTTGCAAGTGAGTCGACATTTAAAATCGAATAGACGACTCTTTTTTTTCTAATAGAATGCTAATTTATTTTAATTTTTAAAAACAGCTGAGACACAAAAAAAAAATGTTTAGACGTGCAACACACATAATACGAAATCTTACAAAACATCAAAGAAATGTGAAATATATTTCAACAATAACATGTAGACGCGTTATTAATTCGGCAATAGCTTCAAGTTCTAAGACAAATTTGACTGAATTTCGTTATTGCTCCAACAACAAGCCAACTGAACATGTTGTGGACTCTGTACTGGATCAGACAACTTATGAAAAAGTATGCACCGAAACAATGGATGGCCTTAATGACTACTTTGAAGCACTAATGGAGAGTGTGGAAACTATACCAGGCAGCGATATAGCATATAGTGTAAGCCGCCATATTTAACCCTATGTAATGTAAAACTAAACTATATTTTTCTTCGTAAAGGATGGAGTTTTAACTGTTAAATTGGGACCTGAACATGGCACCTATGTTATAAATCGGCAAACGCCTAACAGACAAATATGGTTAAGTTCTCCTACAACGGGTCCTAAACGTTACGACTTTATGGGACCAGCAACTGGTGAATCTGGGAAATGGGTTTATCGTCACACTGGACAATCACTGCATGAGCTTTTACAACATGAATTGCAGATGATATTTAAAGAACAAAAGGTAGAATTTGAAGATTTGCCTTATGGTAGATGAATTGTGTAAATTATGTAACGAAATAAAAAACGAAAATGCAATATCAACTTATGAGGGCAAACGTTTTATTAGTTCCTGCAGCAATTGGTGTTGCTGCTCGAGAGCACGTTCTTGAATTTGTAAACTTTTCTCTAGCAAAGACATTTTTTCGCTATGTCTTCTTTCTTGCTGTTGATTGTAATGGTATAAAGTAAAATCATTGTTAGCTTGAGTTGTGGAAAGTGGCGGAAGCTCTTGTTTTATTTTATTGGTTTCAAAGAACTCATTTAATTTTTGCTTTCTTTGTGGTGGCTCTTCGTCGCAAGTTTCTGTAAGCGAGTGTAGTCTTTTCTTATTTGGTGGTTGTTCTATTAAAATCTGCTCATCGTTGGAAATTATAGGTTCATTGGAAAGCATGGGTTCTTTAACATCTTTTTTGGCCATTTCCTCATCATTAGTAGTAGCAGTTTCTTTGTTGTCTTCTATTTGTAAACCATCACCCATGGCTTGCAACTCTTTCTCTACCATATCAATAAATTCATGTTCTTTATGAACAATTTCTTCACTTTTAAAATCATGCAAGTGGTCTTCATTGATCTCCAAATGTTCCGGCTGCAACAAGATTTCATCTTTATAATATACACTACTATCTTTAGACCCCTTTAAATCTTTAACAATATTCTCTTTACTTTTATCCTTATATATGTCATGCAACTGCTCGAAATAATCAAAATTATCAATATCCTCTTTAGTTTGTACATCAAAATATTGCTCCCTTAACTGGGCATATTTGTGCTGTATCTGACATTCGTTAAATTCAAAAAAACTTTCTTGCATATCCTTAGCTATGTCACGCCATATCTGGAACACCTTAAATGATCCATCTTCCACATTCAGATTTTCGTATTTGATCTTATACAAATCTAATAGACAGTGTATCGCATTGGGATAGAAATTATCCACAAGTTCGTCTTTTTCGATTGGCTCTTCAATATACTCCACTTCGTTGGGATTTTCTTCTAAATATTCTACATTTTCAATTTCCAGATCGTCCTGTGCACAAGCATGCATAATGGGATGATTGTTATTGTCCGATTTCTGTATTAGTTGTTGTTGTTCTTGAATATATTGCACTGTTACTTTGGCATTGCGATTTTCAAGTGACTCTACTGTAATTATACAAAACTTTATTTAATTTTTGTAAAATTTAGTTAACATATTTACTAACCTTTTGTTTTATTTAAATCTTTATTTTGTATTAGATTTTTTTTACGCATCATGTTATATTTTTGTTTATACAAATGAACACGATTTCAAATTGTAAACAATGCAGTTTTGATAAGAAAAGTAGCAGAAGTTTGCACAGTGTTACAATAAGTAGTAGTATGTAGTTTTTGGTTTACTTTTTTATCAACACTGTATGACCGTTATGGAAAACAGTGGGGAAAATAGATGAAAAATTCATTTAAGCATTTTATTTAAGTAACAATTCACTATCGAGCATATTAGCGTGGCCATATATGATAGCTAGACTACCAATTTGTATTTTTATATGTATATGAAATTAGAGAAAGTTGAGAATAATTGAAAGAATATTAGAAAAGAGGATATTATATTATAAACCAGTGCCTTCAACAATACAGCCAGCCCTACTTTACTACGTCCAGTAGATTTATGGACTCATCCAGCAGAAGTAGCACAATTTCTTGGAGTTGATATTGCAGTACCCCCAGATTAAATATTGTAAACTGGTTCACGCTGCTACAACAACAACAATACTATTTCGACAGAATTTTTAAAAGAAAATATCTATGTATTGAAGGAAATTTATTCCGATCCTAACTAAAAATTATCTCTCATATGTAGCTCATGTTATTCATGGAAGTATTATTTGTGTATTTGTAGAACTGTGGGAAAATATGAACAATTTACATAAATTTTTTTGGTTTTAATTAGATTCTTATCTAGTTTAAACAAATCCATTTCATATTTTGAGTGTTTTATTGATACTTACTCATCTGAAAATTAGTGCTAAATACATATTTCCTTTGGATTCGAATTAGGGAGTAAACCTCCAGATCACAATATATTGAGAACACACTTTACTTCAAAATATTAATATTGAAAATATAAATAAAATCAACACAATTCCAAAACATTGAAACAAATCTCACATCTAATGATATTTAGGCCTAAAATCCTAGCTGTTAGTACCTATTTAAATGATTTAATCTCATAATTTATTATGTTTTTTATATTTTGTAAATAAATACTTACTCATTAAAAGTTAAACAATAATAAAAACCAAATTAACCATATGTGATAAACTTTTATTTATATGTATAGTGGCAATAATATGTTCTTTATTTTAAAAAAAGAAGAGCCTTTATGCATATTTAACTACTTTCAACATAGTTTTATTCGTTTGATTTAAACAACGAATCTTTATTCAAAAAACAATGTCGAAGTATTTATATCATTAGAATTAAGATATTAATCATATTATGTACCTAGATTTATTAAAATAATTACATGAAAATGGAATAAAAAAAAAAATAACATAATAAATGGTAATTTAATTTTAGGGAATAATTAAGCAAAACGAAATTGCTTGTTTTTTGTTTTATTCAGTTTAAAATGGGAGAAAACAATTAAAAAGAAAATAAAAGTAATTTATTTCAAATGTTAATATTATGTGAGAAATAGTTATTTATATTATAAAAAATAAAAGCTTTTACAACTTAGTTGCGGCCTTGTCCATACATATTATAGCCCATTTGTTGGGGAGGCATGCCGAAACCCTGCATACCAAACTGTTGCATATTTTGAGGTGGCATTTGTTGTGGGGGACCTTGGCCCCATTGTTGATAGCCATCATAAGGATTTTGATTGTAAGCCCCCATGGAATTGTAGTAATTAGCTTGAGCTGGATTCATTTGATTGTAAGGACCCGGATAGGCCTGTTGCTGTGGATGCTGCTGCTGTTGTTGTTGATATAATGCCATCTGATTGGCATGTGGTTGAGGAGGCAGTTGCTCATGCTGTGGTGCGGCGACTGCTGGTGGCACTGGTTGTGGTGTTGTAGGCTGTGGAGTAGTATGCTTTGCAGCTGCTGATGATGAAGAGGACGATGATGCTTTATTGGCCGAATTGGAATTACTTTGCTGCAATGAGCCCATAAGATTGGCAATCAAATTTTGTGTATCATTCAATGATGAAGTTTTGAGACCAGCCGGATTAAATGTCAGAGCACTTGGCGATGATGATACCGGTACAATGGGAGATTTGGTGTTCTTATCGGATTGACGGGAATGTTCTTCCGACAAACGATTGACATTGCTCGAAGCTGCCTTAAAAACATCATCAAAATTGTAATCATCATCTTCATCGTCATCTAAACTAAATTTATTTGGATTAACACGACGTCGCCCATCATCGTCGTCGTCATCATCTTCCGTACCCGGAGGCAAAGCATTGTGAACTTTCCTACTGCCCGAAGGCGGTGTATCATCCAGACGAGTTTTAGAACGTGAGGATGAAGATGATTTTGTGGGTGTACTATCTGAGGTTTTGGCCGACTTGTTTGAGGACTCTTTAGAGCCAGTTAAATCGGAAATATTAACAAATTTCCTAAGCTTCTCTACTCGGCTAGGATCGGCCGATTCCAATTTCTTAAGATGGGCAATCAAATGGTGTTGTTCCTCACTCGACAAATGCTTGAAATTTTGCAATAGAGTCTGTAAATCTGAATCTGTCAGTGATTCCAACATACTGCTGTTGTTATCAGTTTTAGCTTCTTTTTCATTACCAGCCGCCTCATTTTCCATTTCTTCTTCCACCTCTTGCACTAAAGCATTCACCTCATTTTCCAGCAAATCATCGACTATTGCCGGCAAGTTGGCCAGTGACAGTGATGATGTCGGCAATTTGCGGGCTATACCCAATTGAGGCAATATATCTTTACAGTATAATGGATTACCATCATCTTCGCGCTTAGGTTTGGATAATTTAACCATTAATATAAACATATAAATTAACTTGTCCATATCGGCGGTTGAGACATCCTCACGTCCCTCCATAACCAATGCAGCTGCCAGTTTAGTTGCCACAGTTTGTCGATCAAAGGGCAAATCTTTAATATTGGGTCCAGCTGAGCTCATTTTTTGTGTCTTTTTGGATTTAGATGTACCATCTGTGTTTCTGGCCTCATTGTTATCTTTATTTGCTTCCGTTGAGGATGCTACAGAAATTTAACGAAATATTGATAAAGAGAAAAAATAATCAGATTAGTTTACTATTGCAAAGGGATAATATTTATATATGAGAAATTACTTATTATTTTATTTTGCAATTTAGACAAATATTTTTTTTTGGTTTTTGTATTATATCAAACTATTTCACACTTAACTTCCGGGAATTAATTTCGTTTACGAAAAAACCGATCGTGAATGTAACGAGAAATTGAAAAGAAAATTACCGTTTTAAGCGCAGTATGTGTATTGTTTTCAAAATATTTCAGTTTTCTTTAACGCACTTTAAAATTAAAACAAGAGCATAGAAAAAACAAGACTCTATCTCTCAATACTCGGTGCTTGCATGAGTTTTTTGTCGTGTGAGTAAAAATATACGTAATAATAACGGTTTAAATAGACGCACGTTATTTTCTTATATGATCGTTAATAATCGGTTTTTTTATAAATTGATCTGGTAGCCATAACAAATTACCCAATTTCCCAAAAGTTATATTTTGCTAGAAATCATAATCATTTTATAAAACGTAACGGCAAACATACATATAACAATAATTATGGGTATAAAAAAATTTCTTTTTTTAAAAAAATAGGTCCTCAATAAATATTTTTCTTTGTTAACTAAACAATCATATACATTTTTTAAACGTATATACACAATTGCCTGTACTTTTATTTTTATATATAGATTACGATTCCAAATAAATTTAGATTACGATTTTCGGAGTGTGTAATCGATCTATAAATATTTAATATTCACTAATATAAGACAAATCTGTATAAGCTTAAAAACTAAACATTTTTACAAATAAAATAATTTTGTTCTTAATTGGCAAACGTTTTTTAATTTCTTTAACTATAATAAAACGTAAATTTCACACGGTACTTTCACGAAAACGCAAAGTTCACAACAACACAATTTTCACCATAAACACTTTCCCAAAAATAATAATACATAATAGCTGTGTTTTGTTGCTGCCGTTGAGTGTTAAAATTGATACCTGCCTTGACCTTTGATAGCCAATATGACGAGCTGCAGACAATAATTTATGGTGACTTTTAGCATCTTATTTAGGACATAGTTGGTCCTATATAAGTTACACGCAAACAGTCAAGTAGACCCCGTTTTGACAAACCGTTTAGGACATAAAGTGTATGCCAATTTTTTCACTATATTTCATTCACCAATTTAGTAATTTTTCTGTTAATATCACTGGCCTAGTAATACACTATACCAGAGAAAGGGTAACCAACAAAACCACGCCGAAAAATACTCAGCCTAATTTTCTTTCATTGATAACACTAACGACGCGAGAGTTGTACTCCATCCGGAGACGTTTTTCAACAGCAGTTTTCTTTTTATTTTGAATTCAACGCACTTCGAAAATATTATTTGATTTAACAATGTTTTTTTTTTATAAAAACAAACACAAACTGCGAAGCGTTTTGCTTGTCTGCAGATACACCCAGATTGTCGGACGGGAATCGAACCCGCAACACTCAGTTTAATAATCCAGCACACTATCGACCGGACCGGGGCACCCTACATGTACACATTACCTGCAAATTGTTTTATTCTTTCAAATTACATTTTTTTTTGTAAAACTGTTCAATAGCTATTTTAGAGTATAGAATCTGCGGGGCATCTGTGGCCCATACAGTTTTATTTCCACCTCGCGAAACATGTGTATTAACTTTTAGTTTAGAGGACAGAGATAAATGTGCCTCTGTTGTCAGTTCTGCATCGAACATTAGGATGATGGCCTTGAATCTTTCGGACCATCAAGCCTAACCGTAAAAAAAACAATGCTGGTGAATTGCGAACGGAACTTATCAGCCCTCTTACGGTAAGGAAAATTATTTTCAAATCTGTTATTATCTCTATCAATAAACTGTTACATGTTTTGAATGCACAATAAAATTATAAAACTTTTTTTTAAAATCACACAAATACTACGCAATTGTAAGACCGGATATTATTTATAAGCACAATACAATCAAGTCACATGTTCGAAAACTCGTATACGCACTTTATCAAATAAGTTTTATAAATTTTATCTACTAAGTTTGTGTTCTATTTAATGATACTGAGTACTTAATTAATACTGAGTACGTAATTAATTTTTCTTTTCAAAACTATCTTACTACACACACTTAACACATAAAAAGAGATTTGAAAAATATTATTTTTGAAAACTTTTCATTCATATACGTTTGCCAAAAAATTGTATAAGATTTATTTTACACAATTGGACGCCAAGTTTTGTAGACCGTTATTAACGTATTGAAAATTGGATAAAATAAAAAAAATGTTTGTAGTGATAAAGAACCTGTACTAGGAAAAATCGGTAAAATGTTCTCTGCAACTTTTTATATACAAAATATTTAATTTCTTACCAAAAAATATATAACGTTATTACAAAGATTTGCTTGTCTATACGAAGAAATAGTCACTTCATAAACACGTAGATTTTATAAAAATTTTACCCGACGAATAAAAAGAAAAACATTCGAATTAAACGACTCGATTTTACTAACTTATAAAATAAAACAAAACAAATAAATACATACATACAACTTGTTCATACTTACTTTTAAGCACAACTAAAATAAATAATTATATGCATACATATATAGATAGATAGATATATGTTTTGTTTTAAAGAATTAAAAACTATTTTCAACTTACCTTTAGTAGTGACCTGATGTATTATAGCGGCTATATTTTTAATGGCCCTTTTAACAGCTTTCACTTTTTGCTGATCGTCCAAGACGTCGGCAATAAGCAAGCCCTTTAATTTCTCCTTAGTGGTCTCGAAGAAAACACAATGATCTTCATTCATCAATAGATCGTCGGATGAATTGCCTTTGACTTTTTCTAAAGCCAAAGCCTTACCCAACATGTCCACAACTTTGGGACCCAAACTACCCAAATGTTCTTCGAGGGCCGTTAGCAAACGCAGTACGGCGACTACGGTGAGCGGCCCTTCGGGTTCTTCTTCTTTGGGCTCTTCTTTACACTCTTTAGATATTCTAGAGTCGAGTTCTTGATATTTGGGAATCTTACTGGCATCTAGTACGCGATAGTGATGCGGTGCTGGTTGATAGTGATTTGGTAATGCGTTGGGTGGTGGATAGCGTTGGACGCGTGCATAAGGATAATAATCAGATGGTGGATGTTCTACGCCATAGGGTCTTATTGGATTGTGAGGTTTCTTGTGTAAATGATGTTTGCTAGAGCTGGGCAGCTCATATTCATCAGAAAATGGTGAAAGAGAACGAGAACGGGAGCGTGAACGGGAATGAGATCGCCTATAACCACGATGACGTATGCCGCGTGGTGAACGAGAATGAGAGCGTGAACGCGATCTAGTGCGAGAGCGCCGTTGTCTTGTGTAGCGGCCCGGACGTGGGGAATCGTCATCGCTTATATTGATGACATCTAAAGCTTGACCACCTCTTGAATTTGACTTATTCGCCGAAGTCAAACGATTAACAGGAAGCTTATATTTTTCCTTAAGTTGATCCACCTTTTCTTCAGCATTTTCGGGTAATCCCAGTTTAACTTTTATCTCTTTTTTCTTTTTCTCTACCTCGGCATTGAAAAGCTCCTTCATGCGTTTTGTCCAAAATACAATCCATTCCGGTTTGTAGTCATACTTATTGGGATCGACTTTCTTTTCGGCCTGTAATTCTTTGTAACGGCGATTCCAAAACTTTTTCCATTCCTCCGGATAATGGGGATGTTTTTCTGGCGTCTTTTCATAGTCAGCTTGTATCTTTTCCATTTGTTTCAGTTGTATTTCCAACATGCAACGATATTTTTCCCATTTGTACCGTTCTTGGGCAATATGAGAAGCCTGTAACGACAATTCCTTGGGTGTTGGCAACTTTTTGCCTGGCTCTTCCGTGCTGGCAGATGAAACAAGCAGCTTTTGCGTGAAGGCTGGTTCCTGGACGCGTGTTTGTATTTTTTGTTTTTTCACCGAATCTTGATTATCAGAATCCGATGAGATTTCATCTAAACCATCTTTAGTGCCCACCGAAGCCTTGCCATTGCCAGCATTAGAGTTTAGTCGCTTGGGTGCCTTAATAACAACATTAGGATCCTTCTTTTTGTACGGAACATGTTCCCGTAATGTCCGAATGATGGCATTAAGAAAATTTGGTCCACTCTTTTCATCAAAATGGTTCTTTTTCATAATTTGTTCGGTTACGGTCGATTTACGTTTACGAAAGTCGTCAGCATTCATAACAGACACCAGTAAGCGGCCGTAATGATCTTCAATAGCTTCGGCCAAACTTTGTACAAGCAAAATCATAATATTATGAGAATTGGGTTTGTATTTAACTGGCTGACATTCCCTCACTGCTGAGGGATAATGTTTTTCCAAATATTTCATGCGGTGGTTAAAGGAACACCAGTGATTTATAATGGTGCGTGGATCACCACGTTTATCGCATAAAGTGCACAGATAGACTGGTTCATGGTGATCATCTTCATGTAGTTCTATTGTATATTCAATGCCAATCAAGGCATTGCCCTTATACTGATCCACAGATGCCTGTATTTGAGGCTGGCGATTAACCTCATCTTCAAAACCGGGTGGTATAGGTTCACCGGGTATAATATTCATTATATTTTGTTTCTTATTAACACACTATTATTTAAAACTATTCTTTTTTTCAATATGACCGAAAGATTTTTTTAACGCAAGTTTTTTTAATTTATTTTTTTGTCTACTTTTAATACCTAAAACAAAATTAAAGCTCGCCATTATTTGTAAAAAAACAACTTTTGCAGAATCATTTGGGTACTTACCAATGCAAATTGGCAAATTTGGCCATCGACCGCACGTAACACTGTCGCAACAAGAAGTGTCTGTCTCACTTTTTGTTGTAATTTGATTTGTTCTTTGAATGGGCAGTAAGTACTACGTAGTGTTTGCTGCTGTAAAATTTTGATCACAAGAAATTGTTATATTAAACGTAAACAATTGTTTTACTTTCACTTTTCTTATAAACTAGGGTTTTTGAATTTTATTTATTTGCTATTTTTTGTTTAATTTTTTAGCTATTTAAATTGTAAAATTTAATTTTTAATAAATGGAAAATTATCTAAAGAAAAATGTATGCGTTGTTACCTGTCAAGAGAATGGCTTGTGTTTGTCAAGTTGCCAACCTAATAGTAGAATTTACAAAAACAACAATTTGTCTTACCAAATGTCAAAAAAAAGATATGAAAAATTAATAAAAAGTGAATTAAATAATGTTGATAATTGAATAGTGCTGTTTTAACTTATTTATGTAAAAAATAAAGATTTTTAATAAGCATAAGAATGTGTAAATAATGAAATATAAAAATAATATTTAACGGACGAAATCGAAAAAAGTAATCAGCTGTTTGAATGACTCTACCAAGGCGAATCTAATAAGGTGACCTCACGAGAACAGCTGATTACAGAACTAGCACGCGATAATGTCAAACTGCATATATAAAAAATATTCGCCGGAACGCCATTATGTCAAACTCCATATATAAAAAATAAATGAATTCGCCTGTATTTATTTCAATTCGCCACTGCTGTCACCTTGTTAAATACGCCTTGGACTCTACTTTGTGTAGAACAAGGCGTATTTAACAAGGTGACAGCAGTGGCGAATTGAAATAAATACAGGCGAATTCACTTATTTTTTATATATAGAGTTTGACATACGGACGTACGGGCGAATATTTTTTATATATGTAGTTTGATATTTGTGCGAGCTATTTCTATAATCAGCTGTGCTGCCGATGGCACCTTATTAAATGCACCTTGGTGTAGAATGAATGAAAACAAAGCACACAGTTGCATAAAGTTGTAGTAAAAATAATTGTTCAATACAAAAATCCCTTGTTTTTGATTCAAGTTACACGATGCAGATTGTTGTTTAATTAAGTTTAAAAAATTTACGCGCATTTTTTGTTAATAGAAAGTGTTTTATCAAAATTTACAATATTTAAGAACATTTTTATTGTTGTGCGGTGGTTTTATTTGTGATTGCATAAAATATTTGTCGATTTGCCAAGTGTAACGTTGCTTATTGGAATTATTTGCTGGTAAAGGACTGTCAAACCAAACACAGTGGGTAATACATATTATTAAATATCAATAGGTAAGCGCTGGTGTTATTTTTATATAATTGAGCTTTTTGAAATCTATAAAATATAATAAACTACCACCTTTGTGGTTTGCAACATTTATGAATTGTATTCTCGCTGAAATTACCGCTATCAATAAAATACCGTTACCGAAATAACTGCAATACCCGTTACCGTAATAAACCAAATTAGCCATCATTGGGACTACAAGTTACGAACTCTACAAAGCTTTGCAAACTAAAATTGGTCAACTTTGATACCCTGTACCTCACCTTGTATTCTAATAGGGTGGTTACAAATTAAATTTTCTAAATGCTTATGTCATCTTGTTAGATTTGTTTGTGTGTCATTTTGCAATCAGACCAGGAGTTTAATAGAGATATGTATAGTAACACTTTTCTTCCGATCACCCCAACTCAATTTTGATCTTATTTTTAGGGTTTTTTAATAAATATCTCAAAATTTTGACCCAATTGTATCGTATTTGAACGTAATTATCAAGGTTTTTGGGACCAGTGCAAATATTTATAAAAAAAGAATTAACATTGACCATTTTTAATTTTTTATTCCAATTTTGATGGTATTTTTAGTTTTTTTTTTGTTTTCAATATTTTTCCCAAAAGTTAGATGGCCTGAAATAACAAACCCATATATGTTTCACATCGTGAACCAAAATAATACAGTGTTATTAATAAAACATTTTTTTCAACATTTATATTTCTGTTTATTTACTAATATTCTAGTACATATAATTCCTTATTTTTTTGTTGTTTGCTATAATACTAATTAATTCGTACCTAAGTTATTGAATTCAATTTTTTTCGAACAATATTTGTTCGTAAGTTTATTTCATTTAAATTTATTTCCATTACTAGTATTTCTTCATTTAACTAAGTATTTAGTGTACTAAAAGTTTATAAAATTCATTATTAACAAAACTTAAAGAGATACAAAACTATGCATGATTTTGTTTTTTTCACACTTTTCGAAATAAAAAGACAAATGAAATTCTTGAATTGGAAGTGTTTTTTTACTTAAAAAAAATATATAAAAAGATTTTTAATAAAAAAAAAATGAACAATTCTTAACTACTAACACTTACTAGTAAAATGTTAAATGTTTTAGGATTTGCCTGCGAGTAAGGGAGGTGTGGTGGTGGGAGTTTGTATTTTTATTTTCTGTTACTTAATCAGGCAAATCAATACTTATTATGGGTACAACTGGTTTCATACTATCATTTTTAGCCGATTTTTTACTCTTTTTGTCATGTTTATCAAAATCACCCATATGTACCGTGCTTGATGATGAGCCACCATCTAAGGGCTGCGATTGTTGTGCATTACTATTGTCGGCATGATACGATATATTGCCATATTCCTGTAGGAATGGCATGGCGGAGAGTAGGAATTGACTAAATGATTTACGTATGCCAAACCACCATTTATTACCACCTTTTGCACTGAAACTTAGGACAATTAGAGCAAAAATAGAGGCCAACAGGGGAGAGAAAATAACAATATATGGGAATTTTAATTCACCCTCAAGTTTGTCACATATAACAACCTGAAATTTAAGGTAGAAGTAATTAATATAACATTTTCTAATTGCTATTTATTGTATGATTCTTTAAATTATTTTTTTAAGATATTTTCCGTCACTTACTTGAAAGAATAACAGCGGTAATACCGTACATATATTACCTACAGCTGCATTAAGAGCTGCCTTTTTCTGTTGTAAAGATATTTCAGGCGTACGCATCATTATACCGCAAAATATTATATTATACAAGACACCTAAAAATTTAACAATTATTTTAACAAAAAAATTATCAAATATATTAGGTATTTTTACAACTTACTAACTAAACTTAAGCATATAACAATCCACATGGGAACAAACACCACTTCCCAATTCCATGTAACAAACTGATCCAATTTTAGGGGTAGGGAAACAAACTGCAGAGCATTAACTGCCAAAAACAATTCCAATTCAAATGAACGATCATGCTTAACAGCCCAAACACAAGCACCCACACTGGCCACCGAACCAAATATCAAAGGTATAAAAACCAATACCCATAAATGGCGTTTCGAGGTCAAATTGTCACAGGCCAACAATTCAAACATAAGTAATATCAAATGCAATGACAGGGATATTAACATGGCCTTAAATTGTGTGTAGGAATCACCTTCAAGTCTTTTTTGATATAAACAAAACATTAAATATTAATAATATATGTATACTTCATACTAAAACTTACCTATAGTGGGGATAACGACACCATACTATTGCTCCCACAGTGGCACCCAATGCAGCAATAGTTTTCCAAATCCACAGGGGGGTAAAAATAGCCCACCAAGGCCAATCTATTAGTGGCACAAATTGTAATAAATATGTAGAAAACAATTTGTTTATATTTATAGATGGACTCACCTATGTAACCATCTAACCTTAAGGCAAATAATATTACAAACGTAAACAAACTACAGTGTACTATAAATTTACTGCAAATACAACAATGACCATCAATCAGTTTTTCAAAATGTAAACAAATTTGCGATATTTCAATTATCTCTCTACTCACCTAGGATTGAAATCTCGAAATAATGACTGTAAATTCATGTTTGTGTGTTTCTTTTTCTCTTACAGCGTTTACTTTGTTTGCTCAATAATTGTATTGATGTAATTCCTATTAGGAAGGTTACTGGTGTACACCACCAGTTGCTTTAGGGATTTTATATTATTTTTTGGAATAAATAAAACTTTTTACGACTTTTTCCACTTGTTTTCAATAACTGAAATACTAATTTATATTATTAACTATTTCCCTGTAATGTTTTCTATAGATAGATCCATATTTTTTTAATTTATGTATAAATATTTCATCAATAGAATGTTAAAATGCACTTTTTCAGCTGTAATAGTTTTTTTTTACATAAATGTGTAAAAATAAAACAAAATGTCAAAACAAAGTAAATATTCCGAAAATGCCAGCGTTGTGTAAATAAGTAGTAAATGGGGAAGAAATTTCATGAAAGGGAAATAGTGCCATTTTCTCAATCTCTGGTTATAATTTTTCGTAGCGATATTTCCAATTATAATTTTTGTATGAGAACTGTTAATATATCGCCACTATATACGAATTTGGTGTCTGTGACATACCACTCATGGTGAAGGTTATAAAAACACTAAACAAAAAATATTACTGTATCCAAATATTTGTTACACACTGTATTAATAACCTCCAAAAAAAGTACTTTTCATTTCATGCAATTTTTACAACGCTGAGTTATGATAAGACCATTTCAACTCATTAACAAATTCATTAACTTTTTTGTTTAATCCATCAATTAGTTTTCATTTTATAAATAATGTAAATAAAATCCTAATACTTATGGATAGTATTAATGAAAGTGATTGTTGTGGTAATGGGTGTGCCAATTGTGTGCTAAATATTAAACCTGCAAAATCCCACAAGGCTGACAAAAGTGGCAAACAGAATATTCTAAGAAACTACACACAATTCTGTATAATAAATAAAACTTTGCATTCACTCCAAGTACACAATGTATGGGAACTACACTTTAAATCTAAACACTACAATAATAAAGATTATATACTGGACATTAATGCCGGATATCATTTGATGATGAGAAAAGCCTTAACGGAAATGGAAATAGAAAGAAATAAAGTAAATGAAGTGGAAACGGAACGGAAATATATATTACGTCCTTATTCACCATATTGGTGGGATGTTTTGGAAATGGAATTTAAAATTTTAGTTAATATAATACCCAAAGGTCCAATGTCAGAGTATATAAACAAATTAGAAATTAATGATGAAGTGGAGTTTCGTGGTCCCATAGGCACATTTGAATATCAAACGGATTTGAAAGGCGAAAAGTGTTTGCTAATCATTAGCCAAGGTGTAGCAATAGCTCCGATTATACCCATAATAGAGGATATCTTAAATAATGAGGAAGATATGACTAGAATTATACACATTGCATGCTTTCAAGATCTTAAACATGTGTATTTTAGAGACAAATTATATAATTTTAGCAAATATTGGAATTATAAGGTACACATTTATTTGTCCAAGGAATTGTGTGATAATACAGATTGTTTAAAGAACTTACGATGTCTAGAAACGTGTCAACATTTTAGAAGTAAACTTAAATATAAGGAATTAATAAGACCCTGGCGTTTTAATGAAAATGATTTGGAACAATTAATGGCTAATTTGGAGTATAAAAAAGAAAACACTTTCGTAACAATTGCAGGCACTGGCAAATTTCAAAATTATTTTAAGAAACTATGTCAAACTACAAATTATGGAAATTTTTCGGAAAATAATATATACTTGTTATAAAAAAAGATGTTTTTTAAAAGACTTATCAACTTAAAAGTAATTTATTTATAAATTTGAATCGTTTTTCGTATTTGAATCGTTTTTTAGTTCGCAAGAGTGCAGCTCATCTAAATACTGCTTTAAAGCTAAACGTCACTGTCATTGATGATTGTGCCTACAATGTGTGGTTTGATGTGACAGGAAAGGCGTTAAAAGATCCATGGGCAAGGGGAAAATAATGGTAGAATTCTTTTCGGCCGATATATTATTCAGAGTTTGCAAGTAGCGGAGCTGCAAAATAATAAAAATTTTTAAGTAAATATAAAAAGAAAAAATATGCATTTAATGCAAACCTGTAAAGCAGAAGGGCTGGCTGATATGATCTCAGAAGCCTCTCTTAGAGCCCTAGCTGATTTCATTTCACCTTCAGCGGCAATTACTTTAGCTCGTGCCTCACGGGCTGCTTCGGCTTCTGCAGCCATGGCTCTCTGCAGAGCTGTGGGTAAGGAAACGTCTTTGCTGTAGGAAAAAAATATACATTTTAATTAAAACTTTTTCTTACCATAATTTCTATTATGTACTTACATTTCTACCCTCTCCACTTTAACTCCCCAGGGATCGGTAGCCTCATCTAGGGACATTTGCATAGTATGCGATATAGTTTCTCTTTCGGTTAAAAGTTCAGATAAATTACGCGTACCTAAAACATTGCGTAAGGTAGTGGCAGCCAATAGACGTGTAGAATGACTATAATTGGATACTTGTATAACGCACTTCAATGGGTCACTAATGCGATAATAAACTACCGCATCTACCGTTACCGTCACAGAGTCTTTGGATAACACTTCTTGAGGTGGCACATCAAATGATACCGTACGCAAATCTACTTTGCAATAATCATCGACACAGGGTAAAACAAAGAAAACACCAGGTCCTTGAAATTTTCAATTAAAAAATGTCTGTTACAAAAAACTTGTGCGTCAGAATATTTGTTATAAAGAGCTTACCTCTTGCACCTCCACTACGCAAACGACCCATTCGAAATATCACAGCTCTCTCATATTCGGATACTACTTTAAAGCATATAAATATTGAGATGGGAAATGTTAAGACCATTATAATTATTGATATTGTGGTAGCCAACATTTCCACGCAATTCATTTCATCATTTTCGGCTGTAATTGAGGAAATAAATAATAAGGATTTGTTTTTTAAAATATACTCTTAAAGATAAACTGCTTTTCTAAATAGATTTAAAAGTTATTAACATTGCTTAAGAAATACTAAGTCTATATGCGGCATAATTTAAAGAGTCCTTAAATACTTCAAAGTGAATAAAATAAGTTGCTTCTTTTATTTAAAAAAATTTAATATAATATTAAAAATCTTTAATAAGGATCTTTCCAGAAATTTACTTACATAAACGCGATTTTCTCTTGCTAATAATTGCCATGTTGACTGTTCAATAAAATAAAACGTTTTACACGATTTTCAATAAATATGATATTGAATTTCCGCTTCAAAACGAATAAACAAAACTATTTTTTTCTTTGCTATTAAAATACGATTAAAAAATATATGTACATATATTACTCAATTGAGTTCGTGAAAAAAATGTTTTCATAAATTATTGCACATTCAATATTTTGTAAATTACAGATTTATTTTACAAATTCACAACCATATGAATTCATTTAACCGATAAAAATTACGATAAAAGAGAACACTTTAATGCGCCCTATAACTTATGGAAATGTATATTAAGTTTGGGCATACATTGTAGTTTTTGAGATTTACATAAAGATTGAAGATAAAATTGAACAACATAAATATGTAATATTGAATCTAAAATTAGCATTTATGTAGCATATAATTGATGCTAAAATTGAACTACATAAAGATCTAAGATTAAAGCTAAAATTGAAATGCATAAAGACCCACGATTGAAGCTAAAATTGAACTAATTAAAGACCCACGATTGAAGCTAAAATTGAAATGCATAAAGACCCACGATTGAAGCTAAAATTGAACTAATTAAAGACCCACGATTGAAGCTAAATTTGGACTACATAAAGACCCACGATTGTGGCTAAAATTTAACTAAATAAAGACCCACGATTGAAGCTAAAATTTAACTACATATAGACTCAAGATTGAAGCTAAAATTAAACTACATAAAGACCCACGATTGTGGCTAAAATTTAACTAAATAAAGACCCACGATTGAAGCTAAAATTTAACTACATATAGACTCAAGATTGAAGCTAAAATTAAACTACATAAAGACCCACGATTGTGGCTAAAATTTAACTAAATAAAGACCCACGATTGAAGCTAAAATTGAACTAAATAAAGACCCACGATTGTGGCTAAAATTGAACTACATAAAGACCCAAAATTTAAGCTAAAATTTAACTAGATAAAGACCCACGATTAAAGCTAAAATTTAACTAAATAAAGACCCACGATTAAAGCTAAAATTTAACTACATAAAGACCTACGATTGAAGATAAAATAGAAATACATAAAGATCCAAGATTGAAGCTAAAATTTAACTAAATAAAGACCCATGATTGAAGCTAAAATTGAACTAATTAAAGACCCACGATTGAAGCTAAAATTGAACTACATAAAGACTCAAGATTGAAGCTAAAATCGAACTACATAAAGACCCAAGATTGAAGCTAAAATAAAACTACATAAAGACTCAAGATTGAAGCTACAATTGAATTTCATAAAGATCAAGGATTGAAGCTAAAATTTAACTATATAAAGACCCAAGATTAAAGCTAAAATTGAACTACATAAAGACTCACTATTGAAGCTACAATTGAATTTCATAAAGATCAAGGATTGAAGCTAAAATTTAACAACATAAAGACACACGATTGAAGATAATATTGAACTAAATAAAGACCCACGATTGAAGCTAAAATTGAACTAAATAAAGACCCACGATTGAAGCTAAAATTGAACTAAATAAAGACACACGATTGAAGCTAAAATTTAACTAAATAAAGACCCACGATTGAAGCTAAAATTGAACTAAATAAAGACCCACGAGTGAAGCTAAAATTGAACTAAATAAAGACCCACGATTGAAGCTAAAATTTAACTAAATAAAGACCCAAAATTCAAGCTAAAATTGAACTAGATAAAGACCCACGATTAAAGCTAAAATTTAACTAAATAAAGACCCACGATTAAAGCTAAAATTTAACTACATAAAGACCCACGATTGATGCTAATATTGAACTATATAAGGACCCAAGATTGAAGCTAAAATTGAACTACATAAAGACTAAAGATTGAAGCTAAAATAGAACTACATAAATGCACAAGATTGAAGCTAAAATCGAACTACATAAAGACCCACTATTGAAGTTACAATTGAACTACATAAAGATCAAGGATTGAAGCTAAAATTTAACTAAATAAAGATCCAAGATTGAAGCTAAAATAGAACTACATAAAGCTTAAATTGAACTATATAAAGACCCAATATTAAAGCTAAAATAGAACTACATAAATGTACAAGATTGAAGCTAAAATCGAACTACATAAAGACCCACTATTGAAGTTACAATTGAACTACATAAAGATCAAGGATTGAAGCTAAAATTTAACTAAATAAAGATCCAAGATTGAAGCTAAAATAGAACTACATAAAGCTTAAATTGAACTATATAAAGACCCAAGATTAAAGCTAAAATTGAACTACATAAAGACTCACTATTGAAGCTACAATTGAATTTCATAAAGATCAAGGATTGAAGCTAAAATTTAACAACATAAAGACACACGATTGAAGCTAAAAACTAAATAACTAAAGATCCACCATTGAAGCTAAAATTGAAGTTGAAATTGAACAATATAAATATCTTCGATTGAAGCTAAAATTCTCAAAAAGTATTTGAGTAGTGTTTTATTAAAAATAGTGCATTTCAAAATTCGCCTCAACCGAAGGGCACGTTTTTTTTTGTTTCATTAAGAATTAATTTCTGATTTTATTTTAATCAAAGCTAAATTTTGCCGATATTGAATTTATTGATTTATTTTTATATTTTCATAAATTATAATGTTAACATTAAAACAACAATTATACATACATTAAAAAATACCAAAAAAAGACGCGCACACACAAAACAAATAATTAAAAGCAAAATATACAAAAAAAAACAATTAAAAATATTATTCCAACATATCGATGAAGTTAATAAATACACAATTTGTAATTTATTTTGTGCTGCCCAAATATTTTAGCCAAAAGAAAACTGATTATAGACGTACATATAACCCGCCGACTGTTAATTGACAAATTTACTCTTAAATATTAATAAATCTGAAGAAAAACAAAAAAAGAAATACATTTGTTTAAACTATTTATTTGTTTATTTAAACACAAAAAAATATACAAATAAATGTATGTGTTTGAGTTTATTTCGGTGCACACATGTAGTTAGTGAATGTTTCGTGGATTTACGAGTAAATAGAATTTCCACCTTTTGAATAATGAAGAAAACTGATTTTTATTCACACCGATAATTGTTTATATATTTTAAATTAGATGAAACGAAAATACTACTACTCCATTTACTACAGGTATTTACAGAGTGTTAAACAAATTAGCTGACAAATTAAAACCTTTTTTTTTTTTTTTTTTTTTTTTTTAATTTCTGAATATTTCCGAAAAATATATTACAAATTGTTCACTAGAAAACAATTTCACATTATTGGTATTCAAGCTGAATGCTTAACAGCTTCGGATATAAATAATTCGTTAATTATTTCTGATTTTTTGATTCAAAAGATTTTGATATATTTTCAATGAGCTCGTTTTAGAATGAAAAATGGTGTTCATAACATTTGTTAATTTGCCATAATCTTAGAAAAATGTATTGTTTACTTTAAGAAATATTTTTTTCGTTATTCAATTTAATAAAACTAATGTTTTGTAAAATACTTGTTACTCTGTAGGATTTCAACATTTCAATTCTTCTACCAGCAATGTTTATTTGGTTTTTCTTCATTTAGAAAATTGTTTATTGTTCTGTTGCAAGTTGTATGTTGTTGTTTGGAAAGTTTGTCTGGTTGGGGGTCCTCCTATTTAGGTGGTACACATACATAGTTGAACTTTTAGTGTACGTTTATTTCTTTACTTAAGGATTTTTTGTAAAGTGTAATGGATGATTAAGATGTTTTTTTTTTTTGAAATGGGAATTTTTCTTATGGGGAATTTTACTGAGTTTTGAGATAAAACAAATACGTTTTAATTTAAAGTTATATTTATTGAATCATCGGTAATTCACTTACATGTTAGTAGGTAAAACGAATGATTTCGATACTATGTACTTAAATTTATTTTAGAAAAATTAAACTACATAAAGACCCACGATTGAAGCTAAAATTGAACTACATAAAGACCCACGATTGAAGCTAAAATTGAACTACATAAAGACCCACGATTGAAGCTAAAATTGAATTACATAAAGACCCAAGATTCAAGCTAAAATTGAGGCTAAAATTTAACTACATAAATACCCAAGATTGAAACTAAAATTTAACTATATAAAGACCCACGATTGAAGCTAAAATTGAACTACATAAAGACCCACGATTGAAGCTAAAATTGAACTACATAAAGACCCATGATTGAAGCTAAAATTGAAGTATATAAGGACCCAAGATTGAAGCTAAAATTGAATTACATAAAGACCCAAGATTCAAGCTAAAATTGAGGCTAAAATTTAACTACATAAATACCCAAGATTGAAGCTAAAATTTAACTATATAAAGACCCACGATTGAAGCTAAAATTGAACTACATAAAGACCCACGATTGAAGCTAAAATTGAACTACATAAAGACCCATGATTGAAGCTAAAATTGAAGTATATAAGGACCCAAGATTGAAGCTAAAATTGAATTACATAAAGACCCAAGATTCAAGCTAAAATTGAGGCTAAAATTTAACTACATAAATACCCAAGATTGAAGCTAAAATTTAACTATATAAAGACCCACGATTGAAGCTAAAATTGAACTACATAAAGACCCACGATTGAAGCTAAAATTGAACTACATAAAGACCCATGATTGAAGCTAAAATTGAAGTATATAAGGACCCAAGATTGAAGCTAAAATTGAACTATATAAAGACCCACGATTGAAGCTAAAATTGAACTACATAATGACCCAAGATTGAAGCTAAATTTTAACTACATAAAGACCCACGATTGAAGCTAAAATTGAACTACATAAAGACCCAAGATTGAACCTAAAATTGAACTACATAAAGACCCACGATTGATGCTAAAATTGAACTACATAAAGACCCACGATTGAAGCTAAAATTGAACTACATAAAGACCCACGATTGAAGCTAAATTTGAACTACATAAAGACCCACGATTGAAGCTAAAATTGAACTACATAAAGACCCACAATTGAAGCTAAAATTTAACTAAATAAAGACCCACGATTGAAGCTAAAATTTAACTAAATAAAGACCCACGATTGAAGCTAAAATTGAACTACATGAAGACCCACGATTGAAGCTAAATTTGAACTACATAAAGACCCACGATTGAAGCTTAAATTGTACTAAATAAAGACCCACGATTGAAGCTAAAATTTAACTATATAAATACCCAAGATTGAAGCTAAAATTGAACTACATAAAGACCCACGATTGAAGCTAAAATTGAACTACATAAAGACCCACGATTGAAGCTAAAATTTAACTACATAAAGACCCACGATTGAAGCTAAAATTGAACTACATAAAGACCCACAATTGAAGCTAAAATTGAACTACATAAAGACCCACAATTGAAGCTAAAATTGAACTACATAAAGACCCACAATTGAAGCTAAAATTGAACTACATAAAGACCCACAATTGAAGCTAAAATTGAACTACATGAAGACCCACGATTGAAGCTAAAATTGAACTACATAAACTAATAAAGATTGAAGTTTAAATTGAACTACATAAACTAATAAAGATTGAAGCTAAAATTGAACTACATAAAGACCCACAATTGAAGATAAAATTGAAATACATAAAGACCCACAATTGAAGCTAAAATTGAACTACATAAAGACCCACGATTGGAGCTAAAATTGAACTACATAAAGACCCACAATTGAAGCTAAAATTGAACTACATAAAGATCCAAGATTGAAGCTAAAATTGAACTACATAAAGACCCACGATTGAAGCTAAAATTGAACTACATAAAGACCCAATATTGAAGCTAAAATTGAACTACATAAAGACCCACGATTGAAGCTAAAATTTAACTAAATAAAGACCCACGATTGAAGCTAAAATTGAACTACATGAAGACCCACGATTGAAGCTAAATTTGAACTACATAAAGACCCACGATTGAAGCTTAAATTGTACTAAATAAAGACCCACGATTGAAGCTAAAATTGAACTACATAAAGACCCACGATTGAAGCTAAATTTGAACTACATAAAGACCCACGATTGAAGCTAAAATTGTACTAAATAAAGACCCACGATTGAAGCTAAAATTGAACTACATAAGCACCCACGATTGAAGCTAAAATTGAACTACATAAAGACCCACGATTGAAGCTAAAATTGAACTACATAAAGACCAACGATTGAAGCTAAAATTGAAGTTGAAATTGAACTATATAAATATCTACGATTGAAGCTAAAATTCCCAAAAAGTATTTGAGTAGTGTTTTATTAAAAATAGTGCATTTCAAAATTCGCCTCATCCGAAGGGCAAGCTTTTTTTCGTTTCATTAAGAATTAATTTCTGATTTTATTTTAATCATGTTAAAAAATTAAATACTGATTTCACAACTGAACAGGTCGGTTAGCAAGAAATTCTATTGTCTACTGATTCCTATATAAACAAATCTTCTTTCGGTCGCCAAAAATTTCATTATTTATAGTATAATCAATCATAAAAGAATAAGATAATGTAATTATTGATTAAAAAAACCTTTCAACATTTGAAATTTTTTTTAATTTTCTAAAGAAATACATAATTAATTCTACATTTATTATTAAATTTCATCAAATATATTTTTGTTGATTTTCACTTAATTATTTTCTATTAAACACCAAAAAACCTACAAGTTTTTAATCCTTGATATGTGCGATTTGCCTGCGTGACCGGCGGTATATTTATCGTATGCGATGTTCGAACATCCGTTGTCGGATAACGTATAGTTTCCGGCGGCGAAGTTGCAATACGAGCACGATTTAAACGAGGTGAAGATGCGGCATTCATCGTTATAATTATTAATTTTTACAACTAAACACTATTAATTTTAGTCTTCGCTTTTAGCTTTTCTCCAATTCTAACAACTTAACCCGATGAATTCTAAATAACAACTAAAAATTCTTATCGTAAAACTTTGTGTTGTGTTACTTCTACACACAGCATTTTCACGGTTTTTGCGAAAAAAAAGAAAGAAAAATTAAAATGATTAATAAAATTATTTAGTATGAGTATGAGAATTGTATACCTTCGTCTATAGTACACTAACTGGAGAGTAATAGTAAACAACAACAAAAGACTTTTCAATATTTATATAGTACGAGTATGTCTTGTAGACATACAGATTTTTACAATATAAAATATAGAACAAGTCTATAAGTTTTCCAGCATGATATTTTCTAAAATGTTTACATTAACATTTCATTAAAAATTTTTTGGTTGGAAATTCAAATAAATTTTGAATTTTTTACACCATTTACAACTATTGCTTCTATTACAAAAAAAATTTTGATTTTTTTATATTGAAAATATTTACAGGTTAATTGTTTAGATTAAAGGGCCCAGTTTATAGCAAGAAAACGCCTTCCACGATTCGCAGATTTTCGCATATATTTACATGTACCTCAAAATCACTTCCGTTTCATATCACGTAACGTACCCTTGTTTCGCATGATATTTTGGAAAACAATGTTTCAATTGTCCTTAAATATAGTACCCTCTGAATGGAAATAAATCTATTCCAATCTATAGGCGTACAAATGCCATGTCCGATGACATGGAAATGGCCAATCATTTACTCCCTGTCTATACCTGATAAATTTTTATCATGATAAACGTCAAACTGCTGGTTGTCAAGATTAAAAAATCATCGGTATACTCTCCGATTGTTAGTGCTTTTGCTCAGACAACAAATATTTGTCATGTGTAGACAGGGGGTTAAGAACAATTGCATACTATTTTAATTACCACCGGTAATGGTGTACAATTTGTGTACATATTTTATTTAGAGATTTAATGAAAAATCAAACTATATTTTTTTGTTTGTAGTTTTAAAGCAAAAAAAAAAACTTTATTTTGTTGTTGTTAAAATATTTCCAAAACAAAAAATAAATTGTAAGAAGAAAACAGCAACAACATGATATTTTATGAATTCAGTTTTCAAAGATCATGATTTTTGATGCTGGCTGATTACGTTGCGCATTAAAGTCTTTATTATGATTAGGAAAACATGTTTTTTTTTTTTTTTTATTATTTACACAAAAGGTGCAACATAAATATTTGGATTTGAATTTGAAAATATAAACGATCCCTAAACGAGCACATACACTGGCCGGCCCACTTCTAAATAAAAACACCACACGATTCACTTGATTTGGAAAATAATCAATGACGTGTGTCTAGTACATGTATCTCATATAACTGACACATTAGAAAATAAAGATACATACATACAATATAAATGGGAAATTTGAATTTAGACAAATTTTAGAGCACCCTGCATCAACCATAGTGTAAATATATGAATATAATATCTTATACTTTTAAAATATATGAACAGATGTGTACGTCATTCGAAAGTTTACATTTGTCATGCTTATAGAAAGTTCCGAATCTTCTATATAAATAAAAATCAAATGCCGTTCGTTGGTAATTGCATCAGTTGAGAACGGCCGGACCGATTTAGCCATTTTTTTGTTTTAAATGTTGATCATAGTCCAACTTAGGTTTTTACGGAATGAAAAATTGACGACGCCCACTTTTTTCGATTTATCTAAAATCGGAAAACGGCTACACCGATTTGGCTAAGTTTTTGTTTAAATGTTCATACTAATCCCATTTAAGTTCGCAATAGTCCGGATAGTCCACTTATTAAATACATCTGCAAATATGTGACCAAAAGCAGTGACATAGGTGTGATTGGAGTTAGTGTGAAAAATTCTAACGATGACGTCACTCAATTTCAAATAGGCAATAAGAGTTTAATGAGGAAAAGCAGCTCGATCTGTACTCATATTTCTGAACAAAAATCGATTTTTTTTATAAAAAAAATCAAAATATCTAAATTCGCTAATAACTTGGCCAATAAGCGTTTAATCAAAAAAAGGAGCTCGATCTGTGATCACTCATATTTCTGACAAAAAATCGATTTTTTATATAAAAACTCAAAATATCTAAATTCGCTAATAATCAAGAAACAGAGCTCGATCTGTGATCACTCATATTTCTGTCAAAAAATCGATTTTTTATATAAAAACTCAAAATATCTAAATTTGATAATAACTTGGCCAAGCGTTTAATCAAGAAAAGGAGCTCGATCTGTGATCACTCATATTTCTGAACAAAAATCGATTTTTTGTATAAAAACTCAAAATATCTAAATTCGCTAATAACTTGCCCAATAAGCGTTTAATCAAGAAAAAAAGCTCATATTTCTAACAAAAAATTGATTTTTTATATAAGAACTCAAAATATCTAAATTTGATAATAACTTGGCCAATCGTTATAGATAACGGAGTCGATATAGCCATGTCCGTCTGTATGCTGAAATCCGGCTCGGTTTTATTTATAAAAAAATCGGTCCACAAACAGCTGAGATATTAGGAAAATATCAGAACAACCTCGATGTTTCATTAATTTATCCATATTGTCATTAATATAGACAATATGGATATCTAATGATAGATATTTCAAAGACCTTTGCAATGACGTACATATAGTATAACGTTGGACCTACAATGGGTCAAAATCGGGAAAAATATTTTTTAACCAAAACTTTTTCTCAATAAATTTTTCTCACAAAAATTTTTTTTTTTTAAATTCTTAAAAAAATTAAAAAAAAATGTTTGCCACAAATTTTTATCTTAATAAATTTAAAAAAAATTCAATATTTTTTTTTTACAAAAATTTATTAACGACATCTTTTGCCATTGATCATCGATTACCTTTATTTTTGTTTATTAAATTTCGTTTAAAAACAATTTCGGTTTTTTTTTTTGGATAATTTTTATTAAAATAAATTCATATAATAAAGATAATTGTCTTTTCTTATAATACAAAAATATTATTAGTTCAGGTGTTTATATATATATATTTTAATGATTTCATCCAAATGCTAATATAGAAGAACTCTTACATAATCTAAAAAATGGGATTTTAATCTTAAACAATCTAGAAAAAAACTTTTTTTTTTCATAAAATACTTTCAAATTTGTTATTTTTGTTAAAAAATTTTATAACAAAATAAGTCTTAAAAGCTAAAAAATATTGATAGTTTTACAAAATAAAAATCTTTAGAAAAAGTAGTTTCAATTTTGGCAACAATTTGTTTTTTTTTTGTCGAAAAGTTTTTGAAAAACTAAATTCAAGATGTTAATGTTATATTATTTTTGTTAAATATTGCTTATTTTTATAAGAAATATACCAATTTTATATATAAAAATAATAAAATATATAATAATGTATGGTTTTATATAAAAAAAATGGGGAAGTTGTGTATTCTATTACAAATCTCACTCGATTTCTTGCAAATAATGAGGATTTATACATATATTTTTGTTATTTATAGGCCGGGGAAAAAAGTTTTACTTTTTTCATTGTTTTTTTTTTGTTTGTAGCAAGACTATTAGGGATTTAAAAAGTACAATTTATGTTTGTTTTGTTTATGAGTGGAAATTTTATAATGCTAAGCAATTTCAGATAAATTCCAAACATCATCATCTTCATCATCGTTATCGGCATGATTATTTGCATCCTCATTATTTGTTTGAGCCAATAGCTGCTGCCTTTGCTGGCAACGATGTCAGTCATTGTACATGCCATCCACCAAAAAATCCATTCGGCGGTAATGGCGTGTTGACCAACAGTCTCGGAAACGTCGGTACGATGTTATTAGGATACCAATGACCAGTGGTATTATAAATATCATAGAGACAATGGGTAATATGAAGTCGCGTCCACGATTAAAGGAATTATTATTGAATTCCTGTGAAGGTTGAGCATATGGACCGTCTGGTAAGGGTAGTTTATTTGAAGCTGAAGCGGATGATTGTAGTAAATTCTTCAAGTCTGGATTGTCTTTTTCTAGATCGGGGAAATCGGGTATGCTGTAGGTGATAGTGGGCTTTTTAGGCTTAGGTGTAGTAGTGGTCGTTGTTGTAGTAGTAGTGGTCGTAGTTGTCGTGCTTGTTGTCGAAGTAGTGGTAGTGTTACCAACAGCGGTAGTGTTGCTGCTACCTTTCCCTGCGGTAGTTGTTGAAGGTGTCAGGGTGCTTGTATCATTATTTGCTTTAAGTTTTTTTGTTACTGAAGGTGTTGGTGTAGTTGTTATTATTGTTGTGGTTACAGCTAACGAGGGGTTTGTTGTCACTGTTGCAGTATTATTTTTGTTTTTATCTTGCTTTGTGATAACCTCGGTTGAGTTCTTAGAATTTATTAATATCGTATTTGTTGTATTGCTGCTATTTATAGTGCTTTGAGTAGAAGATATTACGTGCAATGAGGTTTTATCTTCAACCTTTTTCTCCTCTGCCTTTCCTACATTATCGGTGGCATTTTTAGCAGGCACTTTTACATCTACCACGCCAGCTTCAGTTAATATTTTTGTCACCTTAGTGGGGGCTGCCGTTGTTGTACTTACAATAATCGGTTCAGTGGCATTACTAGCAGCTTTTACCTCAGTTTTCAACTTCCTTTCTAAACTGTCATTGTCCACGGGTGTGACTTTGCGTACTTTCGGTATATTAGAGGCTTCAGTGCCATTGAGTTCGGCCAAAGTTTTGTCCAAATTTAGACCTGTATTAACTGTAATATCTTTATTAAGCTCTATTACCGTTTTATTTTCTTTGTTGCCATTATTAGCTGCAATTGTAGCATTATTTTCCTTGGTCACCGACTCTGCGTGGGTCGTTTTGTAGAGGCCAACAGCACTTAAACTTAGCAAGAGCACTATCAACTTAAACGATTTCATTTTGTTTGAGATTTAATTTTTTTTACAATTTCAGTAACTAATGATTTAATAGTTCATTATAGAATTGTTTGTTTTATTAATTTACACCCTTTTTTGCGTGTTATTAGTAATTTAATACTTTCTTCTACACTTCTTTTCTTATTTTGTGTATGAAAACATCTGACAACGTTGCAATTGCTGTGCGTGTGTGTGGTTTTTGGCTTTGTTGTTTTTTTTTTGTATTCTTTGTTTTTTTCCATGTGTGTTGACATTTTCATATTCCAGAATGCAGTTTTTAGGAAGTGTTCGGTATGTAGATATGTTTGTTTATATTATTCAGCATGAAGGTTGGTAACGCTAATGTAGTTTTAATTTAAAAATTGGTACGTATTAATTAAGTTATTCGAACAAATTTAGTCACGACAAAAACAAAAAAATGTTTATTTAAAACATTAAAATTTACTTTTGTAGTAAGTCGATGTATTACAAATTATAATTTTTTAAAGGGATTATTAAGATAACAACATTGAAATTTCTAAAGATATTCTTATAATATCCTGAGAATGAAAATATTTGTTATTATTTCCCGAAAATTTAAAAGTCCAGAAAATTGGCAACCTTAATTGCATTTAATAAGAGTACCTAAACCTATACTATTTTTAAAAGCTTTTCTAAATTGTATTGTTTATTTTATTGTTCTTTATTAGTTTTTCGAATTAAGTTTATTTGCTGGCTTTTTACTTTTAATTTGAGGTTTTTCGGTCTTCATATCTCTGTAGGTGCCATGCAACTTATCCAGCCAACCAAAAACTCCAAAGTTGTAATTGAATCTAAGAAGTGAGAAATAAAAAAAGTTAGCAAATTTTATAAATCTAAATACACATTACATTTCCACTTACTTGGCATGATGATAGTCATGGAACAACACCGATTCCTTTGACAGGGGGAATGGAAAATAATAACCCGTGTGATCAGTCATGGAATTTACAATCGCCAAAATTGTAAAGGTCCATGAAACAACAACATGTACATTGAGCAGGCCCGCCATCAAAGCAATTGGACCAAAATTGCTTACAATATGTTCCACCGGATGGCAATAGAAAGTCATGGCAGCAATTGGTGAAGTCCATTCATGATGTTTTTTATGGAAATACTTGTAAATCGAACGATGATGCAACATACGGTGGGCATAATAGAATAGAGGTTCCTCTAGTAGAGACATTAAAGCCAAATCGATGAGATAGGTTTTCATAGTGGGCAACTGGCGTATTGAGGCAGGTGTCCAGGATTTGAATAGAACCAAATTGCCGATGTAGAGTCCTAGTGTTGTAACAACGATTTGATTGAATAGTACTTGCTTGATGGCCTGGAAATTTAAAGAAAAAAAAGAACTCATTTACATTCCTAAATCACTAAAATCTTAAATATCTCCTAAAATAATTATTCAATCTCATTATTGATATCATATAAAAGGGCTTAAATTGCCAATTAGAATTAATTTGTGAAAAATTTTATCAGGATTGCCGCATTTATGACTGCTCAAACACTATTCCGGGAGGACATTTGTATGGGGGCTAGGTCGTCTTAGAATCTTTTGGTTCTACTTCCAATATTTCGATATGTTACAAACGGAATGACAAAATCAATATACCCCCATCTTTTTTGATGGTCGGTATAAAAAACTGGTTTAATTTATTCAGCGGCTTTTAGAATAAGTACTAATAAAGTTGTTTAAGCATATTAAGCTAAATTGGCTTAAACATTTTATTATTTAGAAAAGTAATTCATATACATTGCTCAAAAGACTTATTTGCCGGTGTCATTGTTTTGTTTTTTCAATGCAACATTGGCTTTGTCTCTTTAATAAATTTTCAAAACTTAGATTGGACTATAAAAATTCACACTTTGATAAGAACTTGACCTTTGCACATGTGTACATTAGTTCAGTGAGAAAAATACATTTATAAAAACATATTTATTAATAAATAATTAACATACCTTCCATAATTTTTGTCTGTCTACTGGTACATTTTGTTCAGGCTGGATTTTGTATTTAAGAATCCAGCGTGGTTTATTAGTAATATCGACAAAGGTAAAAAAAGCCGCATAACTCCAATAGGACAACAACATTACCAAGGTGCTGCCAAAAATCCATATTATACTGGGATCATCAGCTTTAAAATAAATATTGAAATGCAATTTTTATATTAATGGTATTTCTTTCTATGTATTATGCTTACAACTTACTAGTTTTATCCAATAATTTATTCCATACTTCTTGAGTTTGATCCCCCCATACTTTCCAATGCGCTAGCAAATGCGTGGTAAAATCCGCTGTTGTCATTTTTATGTTTTGTTTGTTACTAATTTCTAATTCATTTTATTTAAATGTTTTGAGCTGTTGAGTTCAATAGGCCCACATTGATTATTCTATCTATATAGTCATTGTGAGAAATCTTATCTGCTTTTATTTCTGGATTTTCAATTGTTTATTATCAGCCCTCAGTGGTTTTAGTTCTCTACTGTAAATACTTTAATCTTAATTATTGATAGTTATGTTAAGTTGGTTATTTGTTTGGACTGTTAAGTTTCTATAGGTGATTTGTAACATAATCATGGTAAAAAAGAGGTAATTGGACCAATATGTCCAAAATATAGCGATTACCGTTGGCGGTGATGGACCGGCCAACGTCGTTTTCAAAGCAATATGGACCGATGATGCCGCCATACAAAAATCCACACCAAACAGTTACTTTTTCTGGATGCATTGCACGCTCTTGGATCTCTTGTGAATTGGTATCGTGACAAATTCGACAATTTTGTTTGTTGGCGTACCCCATTCATCCAGAAATGGACCTCATCGCTGAATATGATTTTTTGTTTTAAAATCACTATCAGCCCAATTAAAAATAAAAATTCCCCGGGAGTTTTTTCCCTTTTCTTATTTTTCCTATTCAAATTCAATGGGAAAAACTCCCGGGGAATTTTTTATTCATAATTGGGCTGTGTGTTTTCAACTAATTTTTGAGTGTTTTTAATAAAAAAAATAGAAAATTGTTTTTCAGACGTGTTTCTGAATCATGGCCTTATTCTGAAATATATCTATCCCGTATATTTAAGTCATACTCACTATATTTTTTTTGGACTCTTCCCTTTATACTTTAGAGAATCTATCTACTACTGTTGGTATTGTGTAAAATGTTTTACTCTTAGGTAGTGTATATCATATTCGGCTTAAACTCTAAAATGTTTGAATTTGTTTATGTTTTAAATTTATATTAACGTTAAGATTACCAAAATCAAAGGACAGTTTAGGTGCAAAATTAAACATTTAAGTACAACATCTGCTAATAAAAATTTAATTGTAGACAAAAACAATTTGCTTATTTAAAGAATTTAGAATACCCAATTGAAAATTTGTTATTTACATAGGAAATAGTCTTTTCTATTACAAAACCATCTACTTTATCTTTACAATGGCGCTTTTATTTTCGAATAATTTAACGCTAATGTCTCTACACCCGAAACAATCGGTTGAGGTCTCTACACCCGAAACAATAGAAAAATGCAGGATATGGTGTTGGCCGATCGGAGATTGAAAGTGCGAGAGATTGTGGAAGCCATAGGCATCTTACATGGTTCTGTGCTTTCATTGTTGAATTTTCACTTGAGAAAGCTTTCCGCATGATGGATGCTCAAAATCGAACACAAACGCAATCGTGCACACATGAGCAGTTAGTCTATTAATTGCTCCCACATCCGCCCTATTCTCCGGATTTACCTCCGAGTGAAATTTCATGTTTAAAATCCAGAAGAAATGGCGCGGCGGATATAAATTTGACTCCAAAGATGGAATCAAAAAAATACATATTTTGATAACCTTGACAAATCTTATTTTTGGAAGGCTGAAAAAATTTGGTGAGAAGTTAAAAAAGTGTATAGAGCTCAAAGGAGACTATGTTGAAAAATAAATTAATTTGTTATCCAAAAACCTGTATTTCATTAAAAAAGTCACGGACTTTTTCACGTCCCATTTAAGGAAAATGTTAGTCTGAAAATTGTTAGGATAAATTTTTTACCGATCGACACAGAATCACTTTCTGACGATGTCCGTCCGTCTGTCGTAAACCTTGTGCGCAAAGTACTGATCGCAATTTTGAAGATACAATTTGGATAAAATTTGGCACATACATATTTTTTGCCCCAAGGACGAGTATATTTAAGATGGCTGTAATTGGACCATTATTTCACCTAGCCCCCATACAAATGTCCTCCCGAAATAGGATTTTTTTGTCATAAATGTCTTATTTATCTAAGTATCAACACAAGTTCCTCCACAAATAAGTTTTATATAAAAGGAAATCACATTTAAAAAAGGTTTTTCAATCAATCCGTAATTGACCATAGCTCCCAATAAGGCCCACTTCCGAAAATCACTTTAGCGAGCATAAATCTATTAAAAATGTCGGTAGCTGCATAAAATTCAAAAGGAATAAGTTTCATATAGAAGCAAATCACGAGGACAAATTTCAGAACGATCGGTCCATAATTGGTCATAGCACCCATATAAGGCCCACTCCCGAAAACGACTTAAACAAGAATAAATCTCTTAAAAATGTTGGAATTCAAATAAAATTTAACAAAAATAAGGAGAATCGATCCCCAATTGGTCGTAGCTTCCACTTTGGAAAATCAATCATGAAATCAGAATTATAATAAAATAATGATTTGCTAATATACTCAGTGTAGGGTATTATAAGCTTGACTGATTATACATTCTTACTAGTTAACGTTAATTCAAAATTTCGTAAACTACTTTGATTACAACGATCACGATCACATATTACTCTGAGAATGCTACACGCGATGTATTTATTTTAATCAAAATTTAATCTATTCAAAATTAAATTTAAATAAGTGTAAATGTTTTTAGTGCGAACATATTGAAAATATTTATTTAAATTTCTTTTTATTAGCAGTCTGTAAACTCTTTACATTTTTTACATTTATATTCGTAGATTTTGAAGTTTTAGTCTCCATTACTTTGGTTTCCCTGTAAGTGCCATGTAATTTATCCAACCAGCCAAACATTCCATAATTAAAATTGAATCTAGAAAGTTACAAAATTATTATTAAAACAATATTGAATTCGCTTTGGTACAGAGCATCGAATAAATTAATAAAATAATTTGAGCTTAATTCATTAAAATCTAAATTCGGAATTCTAAAATGTCAGCCGTTCATTTAATAAATCTATTCCCAAAATCGTATTCTTTACCAGCCCAATTATGAACAAAAATTCCCCGGGAGTTTTTTCCCTTTTCGTTTTTTTAACATAGAATTTGAATAGGAAAATTGAGAAAAGGGAAAAAACTCCAGGGGAATTTTTTTTCATAATTGGGCTGTATATTCATTTAAGTCAATTCATCGTTGAATTAATTCATACCAGAATGCATTCAACCGCTGAAAGTTTAAAATTGTGTTAATTCAAAACTAAACCAATTTAAATGAAAATATTTTATCTTCATTCAATTTGTTTTGTTTTTAATTATTTACAAAATGAATTGAAACTAATTTTCTAAAACCTAATTGTTTGTTATGGATTTCAATTGAATTAAAATTTAATCATTTAATAAGTTTTATTAAGCTATTTTAAATTTTTAAATAGATTTGAATTAGAGAAAACTTGAATTCTATAAAAAATAATTCTCAAAGGAAAGTACGTTCAAAGTACTAAAGAATTAAGCCTAAGAATTTATTCGTAATGAATTCTTCCTTCAATGGAAATGTTTGAGACATAATTTTATTTGATTTGGAATAATTAATTAAGAATTAAGTCGTTCGAACCATATTTATCTATGATTCGAAACCTTTCATCTAATGACCTTTTTATGAAACATTTTCGGTAATTTTATTTAAATAGTTTGAGTGTTTTTCAAACATATTTTCCGACCGCGTTTCTAAATAATGCCACAAATACTTACTTTGAATGATGATAATCATGATAACGTATTGAGTCGCCCGAATTCGGAAACGAATAGCCGCAATGATCGGCCATTGAATTTAGAATGGCCAGACTCAAAAATAGCCAAACAGTAAACACATGCGAACGCATTAAAGCAAATGAAGTGGATACCGGTATCAAATTGAGGAAAATATGCTCCAAAGGATGACAATAGAAAGTAATGGCTGCAATGGGAGCCGTCCATTCGTGATGTTTTTTATGGACATATTTATAAATCGATTTGTGATGCATGGCACGATGTATATAATAAAAATAGAATTCCTCCAGTAGGGAAACCACAACAATGTCCAATAAAATCTTGGTTAGAGATGGCAGTTCGCGCAAGGGTGAGGTGCAGCGTATTTTGAAGAGCGTATGATAGAGTATAAAGTACATGGGTATGCCGACTAAAGTTTGATTCATTAGAACATTCAAAATGGCCTATAAGAAAAAATATTTATTTAGTTTTATTCTAAACCATTTCCAATTGTATTTCAGAAAATTCCAATTGAATTTCAGAATTTTCTAATTGAATTTCAGAATATTCCAATTATATTTCAGAATTTTCCAATTATATTTCAGAAGTTTCCATTTATATTTCAGAACTTTCTAATTGTGTTTCAGAATTTTCTAATTGAATTTCAGAATATTCCAATTATATTTCAGAATTTTCTAATTGAGTTTCAGAATATTTCAATTATATTTCAGAAGTTTCCATTTATATTTCAGAACTTTCTAATTGTATTTAGGAATTTTCCAATTGAATTTCAGAAATTTCCATTTGTATTTCAGAATTTTTAATTTATACTTAAAAAGTTTCAAATTGTATTTCAGAATTTTCCAATTGTATTTCAGAATTTTCTATTTGTATTTCAGAAATATCCATTGGTATTACTATTAGAATTTTCTGAAATACAAATGGAAATTTCTGAAATATAATTGGAAAATTCTGTAATACAATTAGAAACTTTTAAATTATAATTTAAGAATTCTGAAATACAAATGGAAATTTTTGAAATTTAATTGGAAAATTCATAAATACAATTGAAAATTTCTAAAATATAATTGGAATATTCTGAAATTCAATTAGAACATTCAGAAATATAATTGAAAAATTCTGAAATATAAATGGAAAATTCTGAAATATAATTGGAAATTTCTGAAATTCAATTCGACAATTCTAAAAAATAATTGGATATTTCTGAAATATAATTGGAAAGTTTTGAATTATAAATGGAAAATTCTGAAATATAATTGGAAATTTCTGAAATTCAATTGGAATTTTCTGAAATACAAAAAAAATTCTGAAATACAATTTGGAAATGGTGTAGTTTTGTTCTATGTTCAGAATGGAAAAAGTTAGGACAAAAAAAGTCATGTTCGATTAATAATATTTATTAAAAATTGCATTCCATGAATTTCATTTTTCTGTGTAGAAATATACAAGCAATACTTACCGATATTAATTTCTTTTTATTGACTGGCTCATTTTTACCCGGTTGTATTTTAAATTTTCTAATAAATTTCGGTCTATTTGTAATGTCCATAAATGTATACCAACTGGCATTTAACCAATAGACCAACATGAATACCAAAGTGGTGCCAAAAATCCACACTGTTTGGGGATCATCTCCTAAATACAAAAAAATATTTTTAATCATGTTGCTACTTTTTTGATTAATTTATTAAATTACCCACTAAATTTAAGAAATCATTCCATTTTCTTTCAATTAAAATGCCCACATAATGATATTTTGCAGCTAAAGGTTGAAAAATAGTTCCTGTGTCCATGTTAACCTATTGATTTAAACTAAACTCTTTTGTTTGTTGTTAAAAATTTTTTTTTTCAAAATTTGTTTGAGAACCACCATGTTATAAAGTGCCTGTCATTCAAATGCAATATACACCCGGGCATTGATAATAACAATTCGCTATTTATTTCTTTATCAAAACTCAACTAGTGGTTATCAAATTATTCCAAAATAGCTAATGGTTTATCAATTTTATTTAAATATTTAGGTACAATTTTTTTTATAGAGCTAAATATGTCAAAATAAAGAGATACCCTACCATAGAGAAACATAGAGCATATTTTCTTTAGACCCCTTTCACACTTGGCAATTTAGTTGCGCAATTCTCTTTTGTTTGTAGATACCAGAGGTAATGCCGTGTTGAGGAGAAGAAAATTTTGCATGCTGTTTTGTTGTTGGGCAATAGACTTGCGCATTGCCTAGTGTGAAAGGGTTCTTAGAAATACACTGAGTGGCAATACAATGGAAACTTTTTTTATACATAATATTATTAGCATTAGCTAAAAAAAAGGTTAGGCCCAAAGCCTAAAAGCATGGCACGCAGATCACCCAGTGCCGGAAAATTGCAAAAGTAGTGGAAGATAGTCTCTTCCTCCTCCATGGGTACCGAAAGTATGTCCGGTGATCATCGCCACCATATTGCTAAGTCGTATTCGTTTTAAACCAAGTAGATACAACGTGCATTTACAGTCCAAAGCATGCCATATCCTCCTCGTGCGTTTTGCATCAATCGATATAAATAGTAGTCGTAAGGGGCAAGGTCTGGACTATAAGGCGGTTGAGACAAAACATCCCAACCACTTCATTATAAATTGTTTTTAACGGGTATTGCCAAATGTGGCCTAGCGTTGTCATGATGGAATATTACGGTTTCATGTCTGGCCGCATATTCTTGGCATTTTTCCGCCAATGCTCGCTTAAAACGAAACAGTTGCTTTCGGTACAGGTTCCCTGTGATGCTCTGGCCAGATTTCAGCAACTCATAATAGATTGGGCCCTTTTGGACCCACCAAATGCAGAGCATTACCTTAACGGATGTTTGGCTTTGGTGTCGATTTGGCTGGTTGGCCAGTACGGGTTATCGTAATGGATCCATTTCTTTCATCGCCAGTAATGATTCTGTGCAAAAATGATTTTCTTTTATAGCGTTCAAGCAGAATTCCAGACATGCAAAATCGTATTTCAAGGTATCTCGACTTCAATTCGTTACCATACGAATTTCCTGCTTTTGGATGAATATTGCTGTTAGCAAACGTTTTGAATTTACTATTTAAGTAGCTCCTAATGATTTTGCAAGCTCTTGTTGAGTTTGACAGAAAGCTTCATGGAGTAATGTCTCCAATTCTTGGTCTTCACATTTCTTATACCCTTCACCTTCGTGAGAAGGGTATATATAAGTTTGACATTCCGTTTGTAATTTCCACAATATAATTTTTCCGACCCTATAAAGTATATATATTCTGGATCCTTATAGATAGAGGAGTCGATTAAGCCATGTCCGTCTGTCTGTTGAAATCAATTTTCTGAAGACCCCAGATATCTTCGGGATCCCAATCTTCAATAATTCTGTCAGACATGCTTTCGCGAAGTTTCCTATTCCTAGCAAAATCGGTCCACAAATGGCTGAGATATGAGGAAAAAACCAGGACAACCTCGATTTTTTTTACCTATATCTGGATTACTAAATCATTAATATAGACAATATGGATATCTAGTGATAGATATTTCAAAGACCTTTGCAACGACGTATATAAGACCATAGTAAGTTTGACCTACAATGGGTCAAATTTTGTAACCCAAATTTTTTTTATTACACAAAAAAAAAATTTAAAAATTAAAAAACAAAAAAAAAATTTTAAAATTTAAAAAAAAAAAATTTAAAATAACAATTCGAAAACAAATTTTACAAAAAATTAAAAAAAACAAGTTTGGAAAAAAAAAAAATTTTGTTTACCTAAAAATATTTAAAATTTGTATTTTGAAGTATAATTTGGTGAAGGGTATATAAGATTGGGCACAGCCGAATATAGCTCTCTTACTTGTTTTTTGCTGGCCTAGGCGATTTTTGTCTTCCGTGTCAAAATCACCACTTCTGAACCTCACACAGCATCTCTCGCACGTGGAATCCGATAGAACACATTTATCATAAGCTTCACTTTTTTTCAAATTAAAGAAGTAAAGCAAAACATCCCCAATATCACGCTTTGTTGGCACAAAAAAAAACTTTGTTGTTTACACTATAATGTTCAATAACAAAGTGAGAATAAATTACAGATTTGTACTCTTCAAAATGACATGTAAGTTAATAACCAAAAAACAGCGTTCAAAAGATACGCCGTCTGTTGTGAATCTCAAACTTTTATGTTATGCACCCAATAAATCGTATCTCTTCTGTGTCAACTGACTGTCGTTGCTAGTGGATATAACCAAATCATTCAATTAGCAACAAATCACAACAAATCTGTAACTTTAAAAAGAAAACTTATAAAGAAATTCACGAAACTTCCCGACAAAAATTCCCTGATCGAGTTCCTTTTCACGATTAAACGTTATTGGAGACTGCTGTCGATCAAGCTTCCTTATTATTAATTACTAAAATACTAAACAAATCATTATAAATTAAAATAATTTAATTTATTTTGCATGTATTATTTGTTAATGTTCATAATTTGAGTACATACAATATGAATATGATTTATATAGCGTTGTATATACCAATTATATAAAATATTTATTAGACCTACATACAATTAATTAATTAATTAAAACTATCAAATACTTAACTAATCTATTACACACAATTACAGAATATATTATGTATTTGGTATTTTTTTCTCTCATATTTCTTTGATAAAATCGTTTACATGAACCTTTATCAAAAGTCTTGATAAAAATATTTTATTTTAACTCTACAATTACATTGTTTGTTTATTTCTCCATAATTATTAAAAAATTTAAAGCTTTTCATTTCGTTCCTCACTTAAATTAACGTGTTATACGAGTACTTAAATATTTCGATTATTCCTTCCTTAAAATTCACTTCATGGTGGAGTCAGGGAAAGCATCACGCGGTGGTACAAAACTTAACATCATAAGATGACGAGCATAGGATTTGGTAGCTCGGAATAAAGTATCAGTACCATGCAAGCGATCCAAAACACCCAACACACCAAAACAGTTGTTGAATCTAAAAAATATATTTTTTAAAATAATAAAATTTCATTTCTTGATCACACCAAAATAAAACTCACTTTAAATGATGAAAATCATGGGCCTCTGGACTGGGAAAGAAGGGCAAATGATAACCCGAATGAGCATTTAGTGTTGAGAGTATGGCCAAGGCAAACCATAACCAGGCGGTGGCTACATGACTGCCCATTAGGAAAACTCCCAAAAATGGTGGAAATAAATTACTAAAAATATGCTCCACGGGATGACAATACAAAGCTGTCACTGCTATCGGAGCAGTCCACTCGTGATGTTGTTTGTGTATAAACTTGTAAATATTTTTATTGTGCAGCAAACGATGTGAGTAATAAAAACCCAGTTCTTCCATTAAAATACACACGGTCAATTCGACACACACCCAATGAAATGTGGGCAATTCTCGAATTGAACTTAGACCTCTTAGTTTCATCAATTTATAGGAGAGAAATGATATGGGCACACCAATAAATATTTGATTGCTGATCACTTTTGAAATAACCTAAAGTGTTGAAAATTAATAAAAATTAGTTTTTTTTATCAATATTGTTTAATTTACCTTTAACAGACGCGCCCTTTCAACGGGTTCATTTGTACCCGGTTGAATTTTATATTTACGCAAAAATGCTGGCCGATTTGTTAAATCCATAAACGTGTATATACCACCGACTAGCCAGTACACTAACATGGTAAAGATGTTGGTGCCAATTACCCAAAAGACCAAAGGATCATCTCCTGAAATAATTAAAAAGTAAATTTTATTAATTAGTAGATTATTTCAAAATTTAGAATTAAGTCATATTGATTGAAATTAATCGTTAGACAAATTAATCAATATGATCATTAGACTATTACATGGAAAAACCATAAAGTTCGACCAAAACAGAACCTAATATTCAAAAAAGAAATAATATTCATGTTAATCCGAAACTAACCGCTTTTGAATGCTCACTTTTAGATTATGTTTCAGCAGACTTTTCAATATTCCGTTTAATCCAAAGCTAACAGAAACGTCCATCTTTTATCTTTAACAGATGATGGCTTTTATGGGAACAAATTAACAAAAATGTTAACCCGGTACTTGGTATGACAAATAACATTGGAGTTTAAATATTGTTACGTTTTAACCTTTTCAAAACGTTTGGTTTATTTCCTTTAAATAAACCGGATACTTTTGATTGCAAATAAAAGCCGTTTAGTAGTTTGTAAATGGTAACAACTCTTTATTTATTCAAATGTATAACAACAGAATTAAATAGTCACTCAATGTTTTTTTATACACGTTTGTAAATTCGCAGAAATACAGACACAATTTATAATGTACACGAATTTATTTGAAAAACACAACACACTTTAAGGCACTCAGTTGATGTTTATTCGAAAAGCGTCTCTGATAAAACTGACTCACGACTGCAACCTCTGCCACTATTTATAACACTGCATTACCATCTAGAAAGCTCTATTTCTACAATGTTCTTTAACTGAATATTCGAATTCGAATATACGGTCGCAGCGAACAGCGTTGCCAACTTACGATCAATGGTCAACTGAAAGCTTTTATTTAATAATGGCCACAGATATGTTAAAGTTTGCTATTACAGCACTGTTATTTGAAAGCATTATGTTACTTTTAAATCAGCCCTTAAAATCGTTATATTTGAATTCAAGAACAATTTCGTAACAATATTTAATCCAAAACTGAAAGACAGAATTCAGCAAAATCCAAGGCAGAGTGCAACACAATTCACTATAGGTCTTAACCCCCTGTCTATACTTGACATATATTTATCATAACAATTAATGACGTTTGTTGTTAAGACAAAGTTGACGTAGCAAGATTTCACCAGTTCATAATAGATAGGACACTTTTGCTCCCAGCACATACAGAGTATTACCAAGGCTTTACATACAATCTCTCAATCTTCGGTTTGTCGTAATGGATATATTCTTCATTGCAAGCAATGATTCGGTGCGAAAATTATTTTCTTTTATAGCGTTCAAGCAGTATTTCGGACATTTAAAATCGTCTTTCAAGGTCTCTCGGCTTCAATTCGTATGGTACCCAATTTCCCTGACTTTGAAGGAATATTGCTGCCTTGAGTAGCTCCCAATGATTTTGTAAGCTCTTGTTGAGTTTGACAGCAATCTTCATGGCGTAATGCCTATAATTATTGGTCTTCAAACTTTTTGGTTGGCCTGGTCGATCATTGTCTTCCGTGTCAAAATCACAACTTCAGTCAAACCATCTCTCGCACGTTAAAACCGTTGGAACACATTTGCCTTAAGCTTTGGAGAGCAATTTTAAAATTTTGTTGGTACAAAATTCGACATTTTCAAAGCAAAATTAATCTTAGTTGTTTACACTATAATATTGAATAACTAAATTAGAATAAACAAGTAAGAGAGCTATATTCGGCTGTGCCGAATCAAATTATACTTCAAAATAAAAGTTTTAAATATTTTTAGGTAAACAAAATTAATTTTTTTTCGAATTGTTTTTAAATTTAAATTTTTTTTCTTTTAAATTTTAAATTTTTTTTTTTTATTTTTTAATTTTTTTTTTTAATACTAGCTGACCCGACAGACGTTGTCCTGTCCAAGTTAAATAAGTAATCGAATTTTGGTCAGAAATATGAGTGATCACATATCGAGCTCCTTTTCTTGATTAAACGCTTTTTGACCAAGTTATTAGCGAATTTATATATTTATTGAGTTTTTATATAAAAAATCGATTTTTGGTCAGAAATATGAGTGATCACAGATCGAGCTGCTTTTCTTGATTAAACGCTTATTGGCCAAGTTATTAGTGAATTTAGATATTTTGAGTTTTTATATAAAAATCGATTTTTGTTTAGAAATTTGAGTGATCACACATCGAAGTCCTTTTCTTGATTCAACGCTTATTGGCCAAGTTATTAGCGATTTTAGATATCTTGCGTTTTTATATATGTACATAAGTAATCGAATTTAGGTCTGAAATATGATTGATCACAGATATTTTGAGGTTTTATATAAAAAAATGATTTTTGTTAAGAAATATGAGTGATCACAGATCGAAGTCCTTTTCTTGATTAAACGCTTATTGGCCAAGTTATTAGCGAATTTAGATATTTTGAGTTGTTATACAAAAAAAATCGATTTTTGTTAAGAAATATGAGTGATGACAGATCGAGCTCCATCTGTGATCACTCATATTCGATCTGTCATCACTCATATTTCTGACCAAAAATCGATTTTTTATATAAAAACTCAAAATATCTAAATCAAGAAAAGGATTCAACCAAGGCCAAGAATTTAGATATTTTGAGTTTTTATATAAAAAATCGATATTTGGTCAGAAATATGAGTGATGACAGATCGAACTCCTTTTCTTGATTAAACGCTTATTGGCCAAGTTATTAGCTAATTTAGATATTTTGAGTTTTTATATATGTACATAAATAATCGAATTTAGGTCTGAAATATGATTGATCACAGACCGATGTATTTTGCAGATGTATTTAATAAGTGGGCGTATTAGTGGACTATGCTGACTATGCGAAAATTAAAAAAAAAAATTAGTCAAATCGGTCAATGGCGTGGTCAATTTATCTTTCAGTAAAAACATAAATGGGATTACTATGATCATTTAAACACAAAATTAGCCAAATCGATGTAGCCGTTTTCCGATTTTAGATAAATCGAAAAAAGTGGGCGTGGTCAGTTTTTCATTCCGTAAAAACCTAAGTTGGGTTATGACCAACATTTAAAAAAAAAATTTGTCTAAATCGGTCCGGCCGTTCTCTACTGATGCAATTACCAACGAACGACATTTGATTTTTATTTATATAGATTTAACGAAAAAAAACTTTTGGTGAAAAAAAATTCGGGTTAAAAAATATTTTTTCCGATTTTGACCCATTGTAGGTCTAACTTACTATAGTCTTATATACGTCGTTGCAAATGTCTTTGAAATATCTATCATTAGATAACCTTATTGACTATATTAATGACTTAGTAATCCAGATATAGGTCAAAAATATGTCAAAACTCGAGGTTGTTCTGGTTTTTTTGTTCATTCTCAGCCATTTGTGGACAGATTTTGCTGATTTTATATAGGAAACTTCTCGAAAGCATGTCTGACAGAATTATGGAAGATTTGGATACCGAAGATATCTGGGGTCTTCATAAAATTTATTTCAACAGATATAGGTCAAAAATCGATGTTGTCCTGGTTTTTTCCTTATATCTCAGCTATTTGTGGACCGATTTTCTCGATTTTAAATAGCAGCCGAGCCGGAAGAATTCCGGAGATATTGATGTATGAATCGTGTAAGTTAGTTGGGTGCTTCAGAAAGTTTATTTCAACTGACAGACAGACCGACATGGCTTAATCGACTCCGCTATCTATAAGGATCCAGAATATATATATATATTTTATAGGGTCGGAAAATTATATTGTGGAAATTACAAACGGAATGACAAACTTATATATACCCTTCTCACGAAGGTGAGATATGTAACCTTCAAAATGACATATAAGTTATTGAAAGCAAAAACCGCGTTCAAAAGATACGATATCTATTGTAAATCCCGCAATTTTTAAGTCATACATCCAATAATTCCTGGGCATGTACTTATTTCTAAAAAAATCTTTATATAGGAAATCTTTATTTTGGAATCAAATGCTCGAAAGAATTAATGCTTAATTCAATTATGAAAATCCAATTTTATAATAACCATTCCCTTACATAATTCATTACGAATTAATTCACAGTCTTTATAGAATTAATGCCTTATTGAATCATTCAAGTTTTCTTTAATTCAAATCCATTACAAAATAGTTTCATAAAATTAATTGAATGATTAAATATTTCCTGCATTCAAATCTATTACAAAATGGATTTAATTCATTTTGAAAATTATTAAAAGCATAACAAAAAAAACTGTTTTAATCATCAGTGAGCAAATCAGCTCAAACGCTAGCAAATAATTTAGAAACAATTTGAATTTTCAATGAACTTCACAATTTTTTTTTTAAATAGGTGTTCTGTTTATATAAGAGTTCTATTAACATTTATTTCACGTTCGGCATCACTGTGCTGTAACTTATTTGTTGTAAGTAATTTTAGTGGTTAATTCACTTTCATAAACAATTAATTAGCATTTATAAAATGTGATTAATGATAACAATAATATAGAAATCAATAAAAACAGAAATTGTAAAGTCTAAAATCTATTTGGGTATTATTTTCTAATTAATAGTACTCAAAAATCAACTGATAATAACAAGAGAGAGATAGATTAAGAGAATCGATTTATTTACCCGGTATTTCTTATTACATACATACACACCTATGTATAGAAAAATGTAAACAATAATTGCATACCAAATGTTGATATTGAAAATGGGTTGGTGGGTGTGTGTGCCTTTCATTTGTAAATATGTTTGTGATTTGTTTGGCATTTGTTGTTGTGAGATGAATAAGTAAACAATGGCACAAAGTAAAATTTCACAGAGCTCTTTGTTATTGTACAATTTAAAAACAAAACAAAACGAAAAAAAAACTGCAAAAGATAAAAAATCACAATCATATTTAAGTACTTAAACGAGTGAAAGAACAATTGTTTTATTTTAATTCACAAAATTCTAAAACACTTGTTACATGATCTACCTACATAGCACTTTAGTGTTAATTTTTTGTTTATAAATATTTATTAGTTTTCATTACAATACTAAGATTATACAACTTAAATAGTAATTCTTATTTTTTGAAATCTTAAGTTTCCAAAAATAAATATGACTTACCTGTAATATCGATAAATTTATCCCATTGAGCTTGCCAAAAATCTCCGGAGGCTCCCCAGAAGCTTTGTAAATGCCTGGCGGGGAATAAAGGAAAATCCATTAGTTTTTCCATTATTATTATTAAATGTTTTCTTTTTAATTTATTATTAAATTATAATAATTATTCTAAATTTGTTTTTTTTTTGGTACACAAGAGCAAAATTTCAATTTAAGTTCATTCGGTGTAGATCGCTTAAAAGTGACTGAACTGCGTCATAAAACTGTATCGTCTCCATGTATATGATCAGAAAAAGAAAGAAAGAAAATGTTTAAATGTATGCATGTCGGGTATTATTCGTAGTAGTTTTCAGATACAAAAAAAATCTTTAAACTTTACACTCATTTGTATACAAACTGTAGATACAATTGCAAATAACTGGAAACTGAATTTGCCAGTGTTTGTGAGTATGTTTTGATTTTTGAGTAGCCAATTGAGTATAAATATTTAAACAGCCAAATAAATGTTTTATAATAAATTAATGAGTTATTTTTCAAAAAAAAAAAAAAATGTTTAATTTTTTACATTATGAATGGGGAAAGATCGACCGTTGGAAATCCTAATAATACTATAAAGAATTTAAATTAAAATATACATAATCTTATCTCATTGACATTACGAGGAACACAGTACAACTTTCCTAAACATAAGAACATATACCAAATCATATTAAATGTTTTCTTAACCATTTCATTACGAATTAATTCCTTAGTACTTCAAACATCTCAACCTGGACATTATTTAAAATACATATAGATCTTGATACTAAATATAACAACAACGTCCAGTACATTACATATTAACTTTTTTCGGAAAAGAGGGCAGAAAAATGTAGAACTGAAATTTCCATACATAATAAATACAAAAGGAAGCCAGATCCGTTAGTTGGCAGAGCTTCGAATTAAATGTATTTATCATTTAACTTCATTCAAAGGCTTTTATTTAAATAGTTGAATTTATTCATAATGGTATTATTAATTCATATCAGAATTCATTCAGCCTTTGAATGATAATTTTTTGTTAATTCAAATATTTCTTCTTCATTCAGTTTGGTTTTGAAGAAAAATATAATCATTCAATACATTTTTATACCCTTCAGGGTATATAGAAGGGTATATATGTATGTATAAGTTTTTCATTCCATTTGTAATTTCCACAATATAATTTTCCGACCCTATAAAGTTTATATATTCTGGATCCTTATAGATAGCGGAGTCGATTAAGCCATGTCCGTCTGTCTGTTGAAATCAATTTTATAAAGACCCCAGATATCTTCGGGATCCAACTCTTCAATAATTCTGTCAGACATGCATTCGAGAAGTTTCCTATTTAAAATCAGCAAAATCGGTCCACAAATGGCTAAGATATGAGGAAAAAAACAGGACTCCTCGATGTTTGATCTATTTTTGACCTACATATATCTGGATTACTAAGTCATTAATATAGACAATATCCATATTATATACATATCTAATGATAGATATTTCAAAGACCTTTGCAACGACGTATATAAGATAGTAAGTTGGACCTAAAATGGGTCAAAATCGAAAAAAATATTTTTTAAACCGAAATTAAAAAACAAATGATTTTTTATTAAAATTTAAAATAACAATTCGAAAAAAATTTTTTTACAAAAAATGAAAAAACTACTTTGGAAAAAAAATAAATTTTGTTTACCTAAAAATATTTAAAATTTTTATTTTGAAGTATAATTTGGTGAAGGGTATATAAGATTCGGCACAGCCGAATATAGCTCTCTTGTTAAAGCTATGGTCCGATTGCAATATGATGTACAAACAAATCGAACAAGAGGACATAAGCTTTCAAAAATTAATAAAAGGTGAGATACAGGGTGCCAAAGTTTATCTGCCATTTACCCGCGCTCTCAAAAACGTGGACAGGTGAGCAGATTTTTTAGAAATAGTCACATTTTCAGTAGAATTTTATTCAATTGCATGAAAATTATACTAAAAATTATTTCAATTATGAGTTTCTTTTTTCCGTTTTCAAAAAATTAATAATTTAGGTTTAGCAAGGATATACAGTGGTGGCCAGGAATTTAAGACAGGAATTGTTTGCTAAATTCCACGTGATTTTCAATTATTTTTTCAAATATTTCCACAAATATGTATGCATGAAGACTGTTTTAACACACAAGTGTGTTTTATTCGACTGTGTCAATTCATACATATTCACCACGAACACATAAAATTTTTCTACAACTTGACCAAAAAATTTTTTTTTTAAATAAACATATTTTCTCACATTTATATCATTATATTTTTATTATTATAAAATATTCGGACAAAATTTCGAATTTTTAGTTCCATTAGTTTCATTTTTCAGAAACTAGAAACATTAATAATAAATTTCATACCCTTAGAGGTCCTTTTATTTTGGCTCATCGCACTTAAAATTCAGTTGATGAAAAAAATTCAAGTATTTGTCTTAAATTGGTGGCCACCACTGTATCTGGGAGTATTAAAATATCTACACAGTTCAATTCCATTCTTAAGTGAGAATTGTCTGCTATTTATATTCAAGGGATTTGGGGAAAAGGGATTTATTGGTAATATCAACAAATCATTTCAGGGTATCTATTAAGGAGTGAGTTCGAAAAAACCTTAACGCCGTTTTTCATTAAAACTTTTAACCCAAGTATTATTTGATATTTTCTTTCCATCAAGTTACCTTTGAAAAGTATGTTAGTGACGAGAAAAAAGTGCGTACTAAAATCTGTATAAATAAAAGTATAATATCGTTCGTTGGTAATTGCATCAGTAGAGAACGGTCGGATCGATTTAAGGCCCAACTATAATATGTATAAGCTAACTTAAATTAATGTCAAAACCGAACGAAAAGACTGTCAAATGCTTAAGATAATCCGAAGAAACTTTTAGGTGGCCATAATGCACTTATGTGCATTCAAAACAATTTTGCCCCACCAAACATTTATTATTAATAATTGGCCAATAAGCGAGCTCGATCTGTGATCACTCATATTTATATAAAAACTCAAAATATTTAAATTCGCTAATAACTTGGGCAATAAGCGTTTAATCAAGAAAAGAAGCTCGATATGTTTTTTTTCAACACTTTATTGATTTATTGAATCTGTCTGTTATCGACCTTACAATAAATATTTAAATCTTATAACTAAAATTAAAACTATTTGCTCTTCAACAAGAGAGCCTCATATTTCTGAAAAAAAATCGATTTTTTATGTAAAAATTCACAATATCTAAAATCGCTAATAACTTGGCCAATAAGCGTTTAATCAAGAAAAGGAGCTCGATCTGTGATCACTCATATTTCTGGCCAAAAATCGATTTGTTTATATAAAAATCCACAATATCTAAATTCGCCAATAACTTGAACAATAAGCGTTTAATCAAGTAAAGGAGCTCGATCTGTGATCACTTATATTTCTGAAAGATTTTTTATATAAAAACTCAAAATATGTACATTGATTTACGTTGATAGAAAACCTGGTTCAGGAAGAAGGAATCAAAAGAGCTCCCAACACATCCGGTAGGAAAACAGTCCGGTTAGCTCAGTACTCAGAATATTTGGTACGAAAAGCTAAAGCCAATGCAGGTTTAAAAACATACAAGACTCACAAAAATTTCCTGAGAGGAAAATGTTTTTATGTTGCTGATGCTCGAGGGAATGCTGTAGAAAAGTTTAGGGTCCAAAGCAGAAAATTTTCCCAAAAAGTTCTTGGTATGGCAAGCATAATGCAGTTGCGCAAAAGAAGCCAAACATTTGTTACAAAGGGCTCTATAAATACCGAAATTTAAATCAAGGAATTTTTACAAAAGAGGTTGCTTCCATTCATAAGACTTCTTAATGTGTCCACTTATTTTTGTCCTGATTTGGCATTCTGTCACTATGGTAAGCAAGGTCTTGAGTGGTACCAGAACAATAATGTGTTATTTGTACCGAGAGAAAGGTGTCCAAAAGTGTGGTAGATTTTAAACGGAGATGTACTACCTGATCAAACAAAGTGACGGTCAATCCCGACCATATAATACCCAACACTGAGGGTACACTTCGTTGCGCATGTCAAATTTCATTTAAATAGGACTAAGTATCTAGAATTCTAGATTCTCATACCCAAATGATCATTCAAAATTTAAATCACTGAACCATATGAGATGCCTATGGCTTCCACAATCTCTCGCACTTCCAATCTACGATCGGCCAACACCATATCGTAAATTTTTCAGTTGTTTCGGGTGTAGAGACCTTAACTGGGTCTCCAGAACGTTCGCATTTTTCGTGCTTGTTCGGCCACTACGAAATTCAGGAAACCACTTTTTTACCATTGGAATTAATGGTGCAGAATTGTCGAATCTGTATTATTTCTGTAAAATAAATGACGCATCTTGTTCAAAATTCGACAAGAGTCAACTGACACATGCACAGTGGTATAGAAAAAATAGAGGGAAATAAATCTGTAACTTCTAGATGCTTAGCAGTTTTGCAGTGCAGTTTCCAAGACAAAAATCCATGAAATAAGCTACGAATTGCTTCCTCATCCGCCTTATTCTCCGGATTTAGCCACTTTAGTCACAAAATTGGAGAAACTTAGGACAAAATGTATAAATGTGTAAAAAATTATTTCTTATTCAAAAACCTGTGTTTCATTAAAAAAAAGTATATGAATATGGATTTTTAAAAACTTTATAAAATGTTATTTAATTCAAAGAGGGTGAGTTTTAAAATGGTTATTTATTGTAGCGTTTTAAAATAAAAGTTCCCCTTTCCCTAAACTCTATTATTGTGTGTACTTTAAGTTTTGTTGGTAGTATTTATAGCATTTGTTTACGTTCTTTTCCTATCTACCCCTTCCTAGGTTTTAAGTTTAAATGTACTCGTATAAAAGGACATTTTCTATAAGTATCAGCTACTTACCAAGTAAGGACATTACGAAAAACAATAAAGACTGCCAAAGCACAAGTTATAATGAAAATTACACTGTGTAGCGATGACAACCAACGGGGCTTTTGGGGCTCATTCAATGCCGGTCCAAAAGCGCCAGTATCGAGTGGTGATAGATAGGGTGGTGTTGTCATAGACGATCTATTTTTGTCATTTAATAGTTTTTCGGACATAGATGATTTGGTTTCTAGTAAATTGTGTTGTGGCATATAAATAGGCAAGGACTTCTTGGGCTCCTTAGCATCTACTGAGTTGGGATCATGATGATAGGGTGGTGGTGGTGGATGTAGAGGCAATAGTGTTGATGTAGTTGTTGTTGGAGGTTGTAGCATATTAAGATTTTCCATTAAAAATGCATTAGCAACTAAATTTCCTGTATTTGGCTTTGACAATAATGTTGTTGTTGTTTTTGTTGTCGTCGTCGTTGTCGTTAGCGATGAAGATGGCGGTGATGACACCGATGATGTTGAAGAAGTATTTGTTGTTGTCGGTGTCATTGTTGACGATGTTGTTATTATTGTTTTTGTATTATTTGCCAGATTTGCCATGTTGTTTTAACTGTATTTATTTATTTGTTTACTTATTTTTGTTGTTCTTACTTGTTATTTTACACTTCTACTGGGAAAAGAGCATAAAAAAAAGAAAAATCAACAAAGGTTAAAAGGCAACAACACTAAAAGAGCAGAATGTTGTTGTTTGTTTTATGATTGTTGTGTGTGTATGTGTTGTTGGGCATTAGTGTAGTTAAAAATCATCCTTTAAAGTTGTTGACTGACTGACCTTGACATTTAATGAACTTCGATTTATTTCGTCAAAAGGAATCTGTTTAAATTTAATGTTTTCAAATTGTTTTCTTATTTTTAAATGTTTTGATTTATTTTTGTAGTTTAACTAGTTGTTTTATTAATTTTTCACTTTAGTTTGGTGTTTTAAACAGTTTTTTGTATTTTCTTACAATTCTGTGCAAGAGCTATTGATTTTTTTAGTATGTAGTCCACTTATTTTCACTTTAATTATTTTTTTTTTAATTAGTTTTCTAATCAATAATATTGTTGGTATCAGTGCGTTTACTTTTTAGTTTCCTTTAGTTAAAAATACAAAATATTAAATGTTTTTCAATAGTCTTCGTCGACGTAACTTTTTTGAATACGTATCCTGTTTATTTAATATCTCGTTTAATACCCTTTTGTTTACGTTCCTTGTTACCGCGTTACAAAGTTTAGTTTGTTGGGGTATGATGGCAAGAAAACTTTTTCTCGAAAGCTCTTTTTTTGTGTTATTAATTTGTTTCATATGTTTTAGGCACTGTGCGAAAAGTTTGAAAATATTGTTTTTTTTAATTACCAAAATAAAATTTTAAAAAAATATAATTTCATTTGATTTTAAACAAATTTTGATTTCCTTTCAATTTATATCCAAAATAAAATTTAATTTTAAAAAATTGTTTCCTTTCATTTTATATTTACATAATTCATATTAAAAACTATAAAAAAAATATGGTCTTTATGAAATAACTATAATTTTGTGATGTAATATTGAATTAATTTTCCATTTTTAAATTTAATTTCGTCATTAAAAATCAATATTTAACTGAAATAACATTTTGTTATAATGACAAATTCATAGTTTAAATTTAACGGTCATTTATGTGAAAAGCAACCCTGCCGTTATACAATTACTGTTCAGTGGCAACATAAACAAATAATGTACACAGTTGCAATAAAAAGGAACAAATATGAAAAGCTTAACCCTCTAACCGGCCAGGCTGCCTTTAGGCGGGTATGTTAAATGTATATAATGCTGCTTTATTTGCTTATTTCTCCCGTTATAACGGTAAATATGTGTAAAGAGACAAATAATTTACTTATTGTGATAAATGTCGTTTGTTTTGTTTTTATTCCAACGTATTTTTTTTTTATTCAAACAATAACCTGGTATATTTTTTTACCTCAAAATAAAATTGGACGGATAGAGGTTTAAAATATATTTGTAAGCTATATATTTTTTAGTATTTCATCAATATATATATGCTTTTATTTACTCATATAAACAAAACACTTAAATAGAATTAAATAAATTCGGAAAATAGAAACAAACTGAAAAGTATTCATTATTATGGTATTGACAAACAATGGAAATTTAGGTTTTATTTTTACAAAAATATTCTGGCTCTTTTAGTAACTTAGTATTTTGTTAGATATCTCTTATTATACGTGAGAAGGGTATATATAACTTTGTCATTCCGTTTGTAATTTCCACAATATAATTTTCCGACCCTACAAAGTATATTATATTCTGTATCCTTATAGATAGCGTAGTCGATTAGCTATGTCCGTCTGTCTGTCTGTTGAAATCAATGAAGACCCCAGATATATTCGAACATGCTTTCGAGAAGTTTTCTATTTAAAATCAGCAAAATCGGTCCACAAATGGCTGAGATATGAGGAAAATACCAGGACAACCTCGATTTTTGACCTATTTTTGACCTATATCTGGATTACTAAGTCATTAATATAGACAATATGGATATTTAATGATGGATATTTCAAAGACCTTTGCAACGACGTATATAAGACCATAGTAAGTTGGACCTACAATGGGTCAAAATTCAGCAAAACAAAATTTAAAAAAATAAAAATTTTAAATTAAAAATAATTCAAACAAATTTTTTTTTTAAAAAAATGAAAAAACAACTGGAAAAAAAATAAATTTTGTTTACCTAAAAATATTTAAAATTTGTATTTTGAGCAGAATATAGCTCTCTAACTTGTTTTTTTATTATTTCTTTACAAAGACGAACCAATTAAAGATTCAATCGTATCCTAAATCTCTTAAACTTTCTTGCTATTAAATTATCTTGTTTTGGAGTAGTTTAACGAGGTATTTTTCCCAAATGTTGAGTTTTCGAAGTTTGTTTAAAAGTTTTTAGCTTTAATTCAAACTTTGAATAAAACTAAAGACTTTGTTTTGTTGGAAATGGTTTCATGAAATAAGTTGCTGACATTTTTAATTCTATCAATGATTCTTTATTATGTTTATTTTTCTGATACATTATTTTAATTATAATTTGTTTATATTTGTTTAGTTTAAAATGTTTTAAATTTTATAACAATTACGAAAATACACCTCTATACAACAAATGAAATAATACTTACCACACAAAAACAAAACTTTACAAACTTTTTTTACGGTTTGTTTTCTTCATATCGATAATTTTTGTTCACTTTTCATCAGTTCTATTTTGTGCTTCAACTTGTTCAGTTTATTTTTTTAATTGTAAAGCAAACGCTGTATTGTTTTTATTAATTAATTATAATTAACTTTGTATATATATTGCGATAATGTTATTTCGCAATATAATTAAAAAAGAAACAGGAAAAGAAAAGTAGAATAAAAGCAAAGAAGAAACGAAAAAAGTAAAATTTACAACAACTAAAGTTGAAGAAAATTTTCTGTTAAAACAAATACGCAAAAAAGCAAATATTACAAAATTATCAAAAGTTTTTTTTTTAATACAAATTAAAAGTATCTGAAAAGATAAAGTATAAGAGCTAGCTATTTGACAAAGAAAAATTTTAATAAATTTTTAAACAAAAAATTTAAGGTAAAATTAAAGTTTATGTGCAAAGCAAAGAAAGCAAATAAAAGTAAAAATTGATCAGTGAAAAAAAATAAGAAAAATGCTGCATTAATGCTGCCTCTGCTGGCAACATAACCCCAAAAAGTTTATAACAAAAAAGTTTGGAAAAATTTTCAAGTGAACAAAAGTGATGACTTTGTTAAAAACAATTTTAATGTGAACTAAACGAAATTAAACACCACAAAAAAGGAAATAAATGTTTATTTTAAACACAAAGGCTTAATAACAAAGAATTTCCATTATCTGAAAATTTTACGTGGAAATAATTTTCTTTTTCCTGCTACAAATCTACATTCACACATTTTTCGCATACACACATTGTACTGAAAAAAACGAACAAAAAATGCAACAAAATTGAACAAAAAGAAAATATAATAAAATTAAAAGTGAAAAGTTAAACACCTATGTTTAATATTAGTGCGTGATAATAATAACAATATAAAAAAAGCGAAAATAAAACAATACTTTGTATTTATTTTGTGGGTTAATGACAAAATTTTGTTTTAAAACACCATCTTAAAACTGAATCACGACCTTCGTTAGTCTGTTATGTTGTTGTTGGTTTTGTTGTGCAAAGGAACCTGCTTTTTTGGATTTGTTTTTTTTTGTTTGTGTGAAAAAAGAAGTTGTTGTAAATAACAATTTAAGCTTTTGTGTGTGTGTGAATGTTTGTGTTTTGTTTTTGCTCCCACTACGCCAGTCAATTTTTGGTTCTGTTATTTTGTTTTGTATAACAACAGCTGCGCCGTTGACGTCAGCTGAGATAATAAAAGTGAATTGTTTTAACTATCAAAATATATTTGCATTATTGCAAAAAACTTGCTACCATCATTGTTGAATATTTTAAAAGGAATTGTGTGAAATATTCTTAAATCTGTTTTATTTTAAATAATTTTGTGAATAGTGAAAAAATTTTGTATGTGTCGTCATTTCCTTGTTGGAAAAAATGTCAAAGTTTTTTTTCTAATAAGAAGCAGCATTATTGACAAATCCTTATTGGCAAAAAACAGTGTTGCCAGAAAAAAATATTCCTAGTTTTAACCCTTTCGTTACAAGTTTTTATTGGGAAGCTTAGGAAATAAAATTTTTATTACTAGTGGTGCTAGGAAATCCTATTAGTACTCGATTTTAAAAATTATTGCTTAAATATACAGTCAAGGAAAAATTCTACATACATCCATAAATTTTATGGTTTTAAAGAATTGTTAATGTTGAAACAAGTAAGATTTACTACTGTTTGAAAATTGGAGGTATTTCAGAAACGGTAGCGGATTTTAATGATAAGGATAATTTCATCCTTAATTACATTTTTTATAAAATTTGCAAAAATTAAAAATAAGTTGACAAAGGTTATTGAATTTAAAAACTTGTATTTTTATTAATTTAAACGTTTATAGAATAGCGATAACATAATTTAATGTTAACGCTATTTGCAGCTATTTCAGTAACAATAGCTAAGCTGAATTTTTGATTATAAATCTCTTTATTAATCTCTGAAATGAAAACAAATCATAGGGTGAAATAGCAAAAATGGTAAAATTAAATCGACCCACTTTACAAACAATTCGAGATATTACCCTTATCCTGAAAGAACTAAACCAGGAATACATTGTGAAATACTCCAATAAAAATTTACATCCTAAGGAAATCCAAATATTATTTAATAATATTGGGTTAAGCAGCAGACTCGCACGTAAAAAGCCAAAGATATCTGCTGAAAATCGCAACTTACGCCTTGAGTTTGCGCACGTAAAAAGCCAAAGATTTCTGCTGAAAATTGCAACTTACGCCTTGAGTTTGCGAAAGTTCATCTCGAAAAGGTTACGGATTTTTGGAATTGTGTTCTATTTATAGATGAAATTAAAAACAACATTTTTGGAAATCTTCAATGTTTCAAATTCAACACAAAATTCGATAACTAGAGTTAAATACAGAGATTACAGTATCATGGTTTGGGGTGCCATGGCGTCCTCTGTTAATTTTTATTTTGTAACAAACAAATTATTGTTAATGACTAAAAAAAAAAAAAAAACAAATTTGGATGAAAATTTTAATATAAATGAATAAATTTTATTCAAATAAAAGTCTTTGAATGAAGCTAAAGAATTTGCTTGGGACTTGTTTTATGGAATTTATTGCTGACATCTTTTAATTCTGAAATGAGATTTTAGTGAATTAAACCTAAATTGAAATAATTAAATCGAAACTCTCTATATACCTACTTCATTATTCAGTCTGATTTACGTATTTACTTTGTTTTTAAATTGATCTTAGTTCATTTGTTACCTTGAACAAATAAGAAAATGCAAACATTTGCACAAATACTACAAATGCAAAATATGTATTTATTTGTGCATAAGTTTGCAAATTTTGCAAGGGTTTGAATTGGTGACGTTTGTTAATAATTTTTTAACATTTATTTACAAAAGCACGTATATTTTTTAATCTATATTTTTAATCTATAATATATTTATTTTTTCAATATGAAATAAAATAGATTATACAAAAATGCATTACTTTTTATTTGATAATTTCAAGTTCAAAGACTTTGAAATAACGATAGTGTTATACACAGATTAAGCAGATATGAATCAGCTAATTCTAGTAATATTGCAATAGAAAAAATAAACGTAAGGAAATTTCAAAATGGTTGTGGTTTGGAAAGAGGCACAAATATATATCACACTCGTTGCCTATTAAAAATTGTATTTTTCTTTCGCTCTGCAAACCACAACCAATGATAAGTGCTTGTAGAACGTATATTTTATATTTTCTTTACAAAGTCTGAAAATTTACACAAATTAACTCATTTATAATACAAATGGTTTAAACTCCTTAAGAATTTTGATTGTTGATAGTATTTTCATCAAGAAAAACTATTATGGAAACACTCTCTTGAAAATTAGAATTTATAAAACTCTGAAAATACTCAAGATTCTTATTTCAGAATTAAAAAACCATTCCCAATAAAACAAAATCTTTAGCTCCGTTCAAATGATTTCATTTCATTCATTGTTGAATTAATTCATTACTTTTGTCAAAACAACTTAAGTGGTCGTTTAATGGGAGTCCAAGGCGATTTGCATGCTTTCAAAGCGTCCAGTGCCCCGTTAATATTGCCAGCAACCTTGATATATCCCTTTGTAAGAAAGTGTCTAATTGCAGATATCCAAAATAGATCCCATAACTCATCTGGCTTTTCATTGCCATAGAAGTATCTGTGCACAGGGACCCAAACTTAAGTAATGTCAGATAGAAAACCTAACCTTGACAGATCATTCTTACATTGCCAAACTAATGAAGAACTAACTAAGGTAGAAATCAGCCTCCGTGGTGGAATCCTGAGATAGCACACGCCAGAAGGACTTTTCTCGTCAACTGTTCAAAGAGTCTGGGTAACTGGCCGCCATACAAGTCCTCATTGAATCACTTTATGAACCTTACGAGGAACGCGAAAAGGAAAGCCTCTGAGACTAACCGATTACGTAAAATTCGATCAACCTCACCGGTTTTACAAAGTTACATTCAGAAATCCTATGGTAAATGGACTCTGAATAGTAAGGAACTACTTGAGGTCCTACTGGCCACTCATTTCCCAGGCTGCCTCGCAGTCGACGATGAGACTGTTGTAGCAACAGTATATGCTGAGTTGGCAGCCCTTGGCCGAGTGAACTCGGGTCATTCCAGTGGGTAGAACCGGCTGTCGTGGGAACGATGAGACTGTGAATGGGGTTGCAGATTCTGTTCCTCCATGTGATAACTCTGTTCCGGTGAATAGGGAAGTATCCAGTGGGCAATCAAAAGCATTGAACCGCTTCGACCAAATTTTATCAAATTTGGAACTCGGAAGGTCAAATTATTCCAATTATATTGTCGAACAATTTTTCCTCCCACATATAATTACTTTCCATAATTTTTATGTTATTGTACTCAATAGTATTGTTTTTTGTAAAATATTTTTAAGTAGAAATTTGTAAACGATTATGGCCAAGAGGCTAGGTTACTGAATCTTGATATATAAATTAAAAATTAAAAAAAAAGAATCAATTCTTTCGTACCTTTAATTCAAACACCTTTATAAATTCCGTCCACAGATTTAGGTATATGGCGTAATAATTCCATTTCTAAAACTACATATCTCTATGATAATTATTTTTAGCCCACAAAAAGCTAGAGAATTTTAATATTGCCCATTTTGGCCAACACTTAAGTTTTTGGGGCAACACTGTTTTAGCCAAAAGCTTGTGTGTCTGGCATCTTCAATCGTTTTTTTTTTTACTTTTATTATTTTCATTTTAATTTCTCTTACAGCTGCCCAAATACTAGAGAAACGCAAGAATTCGATAAATTGTGAATAAAAATCGTTAAACAATTTATGAAAAAACAATAATAATAATTTAACAATTTAAATGCACAAAATATAAATAATTAACAAGAATAATAGCCGCCACAAAAGTAAAACCTATAAAAAGCTGCCTGTTTCTACGAAAAAATTCTTAAAGGAGAGATAAAACAAAAAAAAAGAATTCAAGAAAAGAAGGAAAAAACTATTGCTGCTGCAAAACTCAAATCAATATGGATGATGTTGTGGCTCCACCAACACCAGCCTCCGAATCAGCCCTAAAAAACTGGCGTGTTAAACATTCGACTGGTACATTGGAGAAGAAAGATTTCATTGAATTCTTTCAAAAAGAATCAAGAAAATATTTTGAATTTCAACCTGACAATGGTGTGGGTAAGTACCGTTACATATATATAGTTATTGTAGACATATTGATGCTATACACACACACATTTGCATACATATTTTTACATACATACATTTTCAATGTACTGTTGAAAATAAACCTCTATTTTACCTTTAAGTTTTACTTTTTTCTTAATTGTTTTATTTAAAACAAAACAAACCTTGTTTAAAGATCAAATTCTGTTAGTTTAGCTGCTGCTATTTTTGTTGTTGTCATGTAGGCAAGGAGCAGTAAGTAGTCAGCTTTGTGTGGCGTTTTTAACCACAAATTTTTATGTTTTATTGAACTTGATATAGAGTTGAGGTTAACGAAAAATGGTTGGATTGATTTCTTTTGTAATGAACTTGTCATTGCAAACATTGCAAATGTGGTATTTATTTTTGTGTTATAGATTTTTCAAAGATGTTTTTCTTATTGTGCACTACAAAAATGTATTTGAAATTTAGATGTTTCTTCCATTTTATGGATTTGTCAAACACTTTTGATGTTTTTCTACATCTATGCAATCAGGAGATGCTGTCAGTAAGTTTGCACCTGAAATTTAACAAAACCAGTCCATAAATAGTTAAGATAACTATGATTCGGAGTTCTAATCTTTTGAATTTTCCAGGGAATTGCCGGCAAACCTAGAAGTAATTTTCGAGTTAAAGCCTTGATAGTTGTAGGATTAATTAGGCCCAACGAAGAACTGATTTTGGTTGAAATCGGCTCCCATACAAATTCCCCTTGGAATTAACTCATAAAAACTTTTCACAAAACTATTTGTGTGCTCAGGAATCAAGCTGTAATGTTTGGTAAAAATATACCTCATTTGACCCTAGTCCCCATATAAAGCCCCTTTCAGAAATTTACTTTAACGTCCACAATTAACTTAAAAACACGGTATAAATCAAGATCAGCGAAACAGCTTGCATTTTTATAATTTCTTTGGTGTTGATAGCTCTCATAATTAGAAGCATAAAAACGTTAATATTTTTGCCTGCTCTCTCTTAGTTTAAGAGTTATATGAATTTAAAGTCAATACATATAATAGTACATTTCTCATATATTTGGAAAACAAACTGATCGTTATGGGTATCATTGAATAGTGCTTCACAATACCTTTAATATGATATATAATATGGTACAGTTTATTAATATTGTGAACCAAAAATTCCTTTTTGATTTCATATGACAATACTTCAGAAAATTTTGATATGCAGAAAATGTGACTTTAGCGAAGCCGGTGTTCGATTCGCCCCAGAGTTAAAAGTCCCTTCACCCGGCCGAAGGCCGGCAATACAGAAAATGTGAATATTAACAGAAAAAAATTATGGAAATATAAACTGTTAATCATAAATAAATCTTAATCATTTTACCAAATTTTATTATGATTGGTCCATAATTGCTCCAATGTCCCCATATAAGGCCCCTTAAGAAAATTAGTTTAAAGTTCATAATTGATTTAAAAATATTAGTACCGCGATAAAATTCAACATGAACGGGTTTTATATGAATATTAATCAGTTTACCAAATTATATTATGATGATAGGTCAAAAAAGTGTGTCTGCAGCTTAAAAAGACTCACTGCTCAAAAATAATATATTCAGGACATCTCGATTTTTATCACTTCTGCTGTATTTCCTCGCATAATTCGTACGCTTCCTCTGACAGTTGTCCAATTGGCACTATTGATTGCTTTATTACAGTACCGCCATGAATAAGAATCTTGTGCATTGTTGGACTCATTCATGGGTTGCTAATTGTATAGTTGCACATACATTTCGGAAGTTTTATTTTCTTCATTTTCTTCAAAATATTTGCACAAACTTGCAGAAACTTTTTTCTTTTTCTTGAAAATATAGATTTAATATTCTATTGCGGTATATAACAGTGCTTGTACATTTCCTATTTTCACCTTTAAAAAAAAAAATAATTTTTTTTTGGCAAAAAAGTGTGAATTTTTTTAATTGTCATGCTCTTTTTTTATTGGCCCCAAAGGATTTGAAATTTTTATTGGTGTAATTTTTGCAAAAAAGTGATAATTTTCTCAGGGTCATATTTTGAAAACGGTTCGGAATTCTGATTTACTCTCTGAGGCAAAGTTGTAGCCTTTGTCATAAAGAACAATAATTGTGAACATATAAAGATCAAAATCGCCAAAAACTTAAAAAATTGAAATAAATTTAGAAATAATTGTTTTTAAAGCTGCCTAAAAGTATGCTTTAGTTTATAATAATTTAATAGTTTATGACCCAAGACACTTAATTCGTTTTTTCTTACTAGATTGACCTACCCTAACGGTGTTAAGAATCATTCCTTGGAAGTTCATATGTTCTAGAAAATTGTTTATTGAGATCTTAGGTACATTTTTGTAGTTGATTGTTTCCTTGAATTTTGAACGGTTTGCTACCTATGGACCTGAACAGAGATTTTGCGACTTTGATCTTGAAGATGAAGTTTTTTTTATTTTATATGTTAAAAATTTTTATATGGTTATATTTTTTCGTGTTGCACTGTTATATTTAAGAAATTTGTCGTTCTTTCAGACAAAAAAAAAAACAATGTAAAATGTGGTTAATAAAATTTCACTGAAATTTATTGTTGGGGATAAGCTACTTCCTATGCGCATTTTACTGGTTGCTTAGGCCAGATCATCAGGAAATCTTTTTCCAAAATCTGATTATAACATTGATCACGTCTTTAAAAAAATCGATGTAAAACCTATTCGTTTAGCCACAAAAAATATCATATAAACCTCTTAAAAAAACAATAAAAGCGCATTTTGTTGTCTATCGAGCTGCATACATACTTAGTTTCTTAAATTTCTTTAAATTAATTTTTGCTTTCTTGAAAAATTACACAAATTATAAAAAAAAATATGAAAATTAAAAGTGAAATTACAAAGGAACTTGCATTAATTTTCAGTTGCGCCGACCTTTTAAAGTCTCAGCTAGAGTTGGGTTGTTTATGAACGAACAAATTCAATTGAATCTGTTGTCACCTTTTCATTTTGTACACTATCAGCAAATACATTCACAGATAAGTAGTGCAATCACTAAGTTGAATATTTGCCAAAGTTTACATTGTTTTGACATAAACTATTTGTATGTAGTTCAGATATGAGCGAAAACTTATAGTTGATCATATTTTAAATCGAAAATAAAACCGATATCTTCCAAAAAAACAGAGATATTTAAAAAGGACTTTAATTTCATAACAATCTTTTTTTTTTAATTAGAACAAAAAATTACTTTTTTAACAAAAATAGGTACAATTTTTGAAAAGCCCACAACTCTACCTTTAACTCTTAATGATATAAACAAATATGAGAAGTTTTCCTTTAACACCTGTGTCCCATTTTATATTTGATATCAAGTTGAATATCATGATATATGAATATGGCTTAACAACTACCCTGACTATTAAAGTCAAGATTTAACCTCCATTAATTTAATCGAAAAACAATTAAACTAATGTTTCATATTCATATGCTGGAGTCTAGGTATAAAAACCACAAACAATTGCAATAAACTTGACTACTAAACAAAATTAAAGCAAAAAAATCATAATAAAACTTACTATTTATACAGTTACCCGTTGTTTGTCTAGCACATAAACCAAAAATAGTACAATTATTTTTAATATTAATACAAAATATATAAATAAAATAATTTCAAAAAGTACCAAGTCATTGTTTAATACACAAACGATTACAACAATAAGTATTATACAATTATTTATTCATTAATACATTTCTGCGGCTTAAGTTTTGTGGTTCAAAACTTGTTTGTTTTTTTTTTCAATTTGTTTAATATGTAATTGTTTTTTTTTGTTCATAGTTTCTGCTGTTGTTTTTGTTTAGTAATTGTTGCATGTTGTTGCGGCAAAAAAAAATTAAGAAAGAAAAAAAAAAAACTACATGTTGTTTTGTATACTTATTTGAAGGATTTTCCGCCAACACCATAAATAGCCATGAATTTCCGTATATTATATAGTAGTTAATATTATTTAATACTTGTATGTTGTATGTACTTGTATCACTATAATGATAATAATAATAATAGTACAACTCAAGTAACAAATTAGAAAGAAACGAAACATTGTATGAGAAAATTAAATAATAGTAAATATTTTAAAACAATGACGTTTTTTCTATTACTTCTTTTCTTTTGTTTTAGCTTTTTTTATGGATTTCATACGAGTCTTTTTTATAGAAGTTTCTGTCCATGTAGATTTCATAACAAGTTTATATTGTTAATGCTTGTTGTTGTTTTAAAAAAAAAAAAACAAATTGTTAATAATATAGTGAAATTAACTGCATAGTGACGTAAACTTTAGACAATTTAATACAAGATGTTAATGTTTATATATGAATTTGTATAATGTATTGTTGTTGGATAAAATTTGCATTCCAGCAGTTCTAGGAGACTGTCCCGAACTAAAGATTTTTACATATTATTAAGGGTGACAACTAATTACATAACTAGCTACGTGGCTAGTTATTTTAACACGTGCATGTCCTAAGCAAGGGGGTCAATTGGCCCTCTTGGACTACAATGAGACTGTCTGATAGCTTGTTCAAAGAAGTCAACGCATTGGATTCACATGCCGGTTATAGAGTTACCTTACTAGCTACATAACTGGTTACTTGGTCAGCTACATAACTAGATATTTATACATTTACGGTTGCTAATTGACCTCTAATAGTCAGTTAAAAATACATCCCATAGACAGTCCAATAACCGATTGCTTGTAAACAAAACATTTTCCGACAACTCCTCAATTGATTACTTCTGGTGGGAAATATAACTACGCTCCGCAGTACAAAATAATTTTTAAATAGACTATTTAGAGACATTAAAGGAACAATCGCCATCATGATAGGTTACATGAAAGGTCAGTATATACTTAACTCCCTGTCTATAACTGATAAATTTGTATCATGATAAACGTGAAAATTGTTGTCAAGATAAAAAATTATCAGGTATAGTCTCCATTTATTAGTATTATTGCTTCGTTATGACAAAATTTATAGGGCTTTTGCTCAGACAACTTTGTCTTGACAACTTTATAAATTGTTATGATAAATATTACTCAAGTATAGACAGGGGGTAAGCAAAAATAAAATAAATTGCATGAGAATTATATTAATACAATTTGTATAAAACCAGTTTATACGAATTTCTCACAAAAAAGTGCAGCACAAAATTAACGTTTAAAGTGACTACACTCTAGATTACTTTGAGACATTCATTTTTCCAACAAATGAAAAAAACAATTTTGGAAAAAAAAAATTTTCTTTACCTAAATATATAGGGCATTTCATGTCAAGTGGACATCTTTTGAAATCGATATTTTCCGATCGGGATGGTTAGTTCTATTGGATAGTAACTCCGACACAATTTTTCAACAAGATCGGTCGAGAACTCTCCGAGTTAGAGGGGGTCAAAGTTTGACATTTTGGTCAAGCAGTTGTTTTTTCTTATCCATGTAACTTATATTGTTCTTAGCAAAATGTGTCCCAAATAGTTTAGATAGCTCTTTCTTCAATCTTTCGAAAAAAAATATTAAAAAAAAAAAAAATTTTAATATTTTTTTTCGAAATCAAAAACTTTTTTGACTTTTTTTTAAATGGGCACTTTTTTTTTCTTAAAATAAAGCTTAGATATTTTCCTTGAACACCTATTTGGTCGCTTAGTGGGATGCGAGTGGCATATCTATCAAAATAAATATTTTGTAACTCAAAACATTAAATTTTTGACTTTTTTTCCAAAATCAAAAACTTTGTTGACTTTTTTTTTTAAAATGGACCCTTTTTTAATTTTTTTTTAGCTCAAACAAAAGCTTAGATATTTTCCTTGAAGACCCTTTTGGTCGCTTAGTAGGATGCGAGTGGGATATCTATCAAAATAAATATTTTTTAACTCAAGACTTACAATTTTTGACTTTTTTTGACAAATTCGATTTTTTTTTCTAAATGGGCCCTTTTTTAAAAATTTTTTTTTAGTCAAAAGAAAGCTTAGGTCCATTCCTTTAAGATATTGTTAGTCCCTTAGTGGAATGGGATATCTATCAAAATAAATATTTTATAACTCAAGAAATACAATTTTTGAAATTTTTTTGCAAAATCGAAATTTTTTTCCAATATATGGGACCTTTTTTAAAATTTTTTTTTTGCTCAAAAGAATTGTGTCTGAATTACTATCCAATAGAACTAACCCATATTTAAAAAGTTTTATTTTAAAGTATAATTTGGTGAAGGCTCTCTTACTTGTTATTCTTTTATATTTCGATTTTATTCACGATTTAAACTTTTCTAAAGATCAAGAAAATGTACATCTGCTGTAACTTTAAATACTTGTATTTTGATGAAACCGTGGTCGGATTTTATTGATTTGAAATATAATTATTATTAATTATAATTATTAATCAATCTAAATATGGATCAAATATGAGCCAAATTCCACTATTGTTAATAATAATTGACAAATCTTGAAATTTAATTTCATAATTTTTCAACCTTACTCATCATTTGTTTAAAAATGATGATGAGTTGAAATTATTCACAATAATAAATTCTGATATTTAATATTTTTAATATCTGTGACTATCTGTGACTAATACAATATTAATATTTCCATTTGAAAATGCATACAGATTTTATCTTAACGTTTTTTTTTTATATATAAATATAAAAGCGAGATTTATTGAAATATTTAAATGGTTTTTAACTATTGAATAATATATAACAAAACTTGTTTCATCAGAATCATTATTTGACACAAAACATATTAAAAAAAGCTTTTTTCATTACAAAAAGCTTTTATCTCATAAATTTTTTTACGAAACATTATTTTTTCACAATAAAATCTTTTGTGCAAAGAAGTATATCTTTACGAAAAACGATAACCAGAGATTGAGAAAATGGGGGTAACTCTTCCATCAAAAAAGATTGATTTTGTCATTCCGTTTGTAACATATCTAAATATTGGTCGTATAACCAAGATATCTTGGGTCCTCATAATATTCTAAGACGATCTAGCTATGTCTGTACATCTGTCTGTCTGTTTAAAACACAATAGGGCCCACGAATACTCTCTGTTTATAAGGTTTGTTTGTTTCGTATTGAAAATGTTCAATATCGGTCCATGATTTTATTTAGTCCCTATACAAATGTATACTGTTATAAATATTTTGATTATGCATCGATCCCGATAAAATTACAATGGTTGGAAACTTTTCCAAATATTTCATTAGTGGCCTAAAATCTGAAATATTTTTTTAAAAAATTTAAACATTTTTGTAGTATTTTATTTGTATACTTTTATTAACTTAATTTAACAAAAAACAAAGGATATAATTTATTAAATTCCAATAATGAGAAAACAAAATTAAAAGATTTCTTTATTACAGCATTGACAAAACAATGGAAACTTATGTATTATTTTAACAAATATGGTCTAAACTTTGCAATAACTCAATATTTTGTTGGGTATCCCTTATTTTTTATAACTGCTGCACATCGACGATGCATTGAACCAATTAAAGAGTCAATGGTCACCTTTGAAATATTTTGCCATTCCCTTATAACCGCCTCCGATAAATCTTCCTTCCTGGTGTAATTTGGGGTCCTTATTTTACGATCTACAATTTCCCATAGATTTTCTATGGGATTGAGATCTGGCGATTGGGCAGGCCACTTCAAAACACGTACCTCGGTTACAACCCTAGAGGTGTGTTTCGGGTCGTTGTCGTGTTGCAATCTCCAAACTAGGGACATATTTTCCTCAGCGTATGGATACATAACATCGTTTAATATGGTTCTGTATCCTATACCTGTCATGGTATCTTTTATAATATGAATTGGGCCCATACCTTGCCCTGAAAAACATCCTCATACAATAATATTGCAACCGCCAAACTTTACAGTCTTATTTGTGTACTTTGGATCTAATCTTTTTCCATTTGGTCGTTTTACAAATGTTCTCCCATCAATGTATTTGGATTCGTCGGAAAAGAGGACAGTACTCCATTTCTGTATCGACCAGTTTAAATGATCCCTGGCAAATTGTAGACGAGCAGAACGGTTATTTTTTAGAAATGAGTGGTTTTTCACAGGACGATAGAAACCAAGACCAGCCTCATTTGCCCTGCGACTAACTGTTCGGGTACTTATTTCTAATTTTAGGCTATTAACAACCTCTCGAGAAGTTATTTTTGGGAATTTCTTGTACTCTCTCGCTATTAAATTATCTTGTCTAGGAGTAGTCTTACGAGGTCTTCCACCTAAATGTTTAGTTTTTACAGAACCGGTCTCACGAAATTTCTTTATCATTTTTAAAACTGCTGATTTATTTATTGAATATTTGTCACAGATAATTTTTTGGTTTTAAACCAGCTTTAAAATCGTTAATTATTTTATTTTTTAAGTCTTCACAAATCTTAACTTTAGCCATTTTCGTTAACTTTGAAAAAAAGCAATTATGCGAAAAACTTAGAAAAAGAAATTGTGAAAAATTACCAGAATTTAAAAATAAAATAACTGTAAACAGGATGCTTTCTTTTTGCATCGTTCTTTTAAATATTATTTTCGTTTTACACTTCTTTCTTGCTGAAGTTTAAAAGTTTCCATTGTTTTGTCAGTAGCGAAATAGTGAATATTTTTAATTTTGTTCCCTTTTTTCAGAATTTAATTAATTATGTTGTTTGTTTTTCAGTTAATTTATATCAATAAAACTATACAAGTAAAATACTAAAAAAATAAATTTTATTTTAAAAAAATATTTTAAATGTTGGGCTATATATGGAATATTTGGAAAAGTTTCCATTGTTTTGTTAACCACTGTATTAGTTCTAAGTACTCTGAAATTATACCTAGTCCCAATACAAGGTCTCCCTCAGTATTAGAATTAGGTCATATTTCAGTATATTGCAAACAAAATATGTAACAATTAATTAATCACTGAAAAAAAAGATTTTTTCCTCACTGGGTTCAATTGACTTTATCTTAATGATCAACAAATATAAAATGAAATACATACATACAAAAATATACTAGGTATATATTTGGTATTCTTAAAAATTTATGATGAAATAAGATTTTTATTTTTTAAAATTGAGTCACCCACTACTAAATTTAAGAAAGAAAATTAATTTTTGTTTGTTTGTTTTTACAATAATTTATAACTCTGTTGTTGGCTGTTGTAATGAGAAGCTGCAAAAAAAGAGCATAAAAAAATCAGGATAAATAATGATTTTTCTTTTAAACAAAAGGATGATGAAAACAAACAACAAAGGAACATGAAAACGAACAAAAATTAATTTCGAATAAAAAAAAGTTTAAAATACTTTTTAAACTCTTAAAACGAAAGTTCAGTGAACTTTTTAATGTTGGCGTTTGAAAATATATTAATAATTAATATAAGAAAAAACTCATAAATAAATAGTACAAGAAACTGTTGAATGTTAAAAATCGTTAAGAATATAATTGCGTTGCTGATTAATTGTATTCTCATAAAGCAAAGTAGTACTAGTAGAGTTTATTATTCAGTCTGTTTATATGAATGTTTTATTTTTTCTATTATAATTACTTTATTTTATAAAATGCTTAAATTAGTTAATTATTTAAGGAAACAATTATAACAGCAACAGCAGCAAAACCATAATTATATGCAATAAAAAATGTTTAATACTTTATATTGCACATTGCAATAGATATAAATTTATAATTGTAAGTAAACCACAGATAACAAAAAAAAAACTTGATTATTGGGTTTTAAAACGTATTTTAAATGGTAAAATAACAAAAAAAAAAAAAAATTGGGATATGATAGGTCTAGGATTCCTAATTTCCCGGACATTTTCTATTCCCGGGGAAAGATTTTAACAATTTTTATACCCTACACCACCATAGGGGGGAGGGTATAATGCGTTTGTGCAGATGTTTGTAACGTCCAAAAATATTAGTCTAACCACCCACCTTAAAGTATGTATACCGATAGACTTAGAATCTCTTTCTGAATCTATTAAACGATATCCGTCCGTCTAGCTGGCTGGCTGGCTCGATGTAAATCTTGTGTGCAAAGTAAAGGTCGCAATTTTGAAGATATTTCGATCAAATTTGGTACATATTATTTTTTCGGCCCATTTCACCTAGCCCCCATACAAATGTCCTTCCGAAATTGGACTTTATCGGTCATAAATGTTTAATTTATATACAGCTGCATTCAAAATAATAGCACCACGACATTCATATTGTTATATTAAAATATTACGTAAAAACTGTTAAATTAATTTTTGTTGTTTTTGTATTAATTTAGGCTTAATTCAATAAACTTTCAAAAATTAAAAATAATTTTGAATAAAATATAACTACCTACGAAATTCATCAGTCAAAAAATAGCACCAAGATAGAAATCGATTAAAATAAACAAAAATTAACCAGGACAAAATTTAATTTAGTAACAATTATTATGGTTTGTAACGTTCTTAACACGTTTTTATTGAAAGTAAAATATTGCTGCCTTTTGTTTTCGTATTTTTTTTGGCAAAAAAGAGACCGAACACCTCCTAAACATAAACATTCTAAAATTTTTAAAATTTTGTATCCAACTTGTATGCCAAATATATTTTTTCATTCCCCATAATAAATTCTTAAATATTTTTGATTTCCTTTTATCCTTTTTGTGACTCTTGGCCATCTAGTTTTAATAAAATTATGTTTGGGGATATCGCATCCTGTGTCACGACATTGACCTTTTAGCTTGAAACCCAAATTTATATCAGTTTATCATTCCATAGATCATTCCTAGGGTCATAATTTCATTGATTTATATCTGAGTATGATTTTATCAAGCATTTGATCATATAATGAATTATTTATTCCACATATTCAATATATTCTTCGAATGTTATAGTAGAAAAACCACGATCAAATTATAATTTTAAAATCTGTGTGTTTGTAAGAAAAGATGAATATATTATCTTAAGTTTTAGTTGAAATTGCATTCAGAGGACATTCTACAGAAGTCTGATATCAAACAATATAATTTGTTTAATTATTTGACTAAGAAGTTTTTCAAGTACCAGAATGTTGAAAAATGGTAATGTGACTTTGGAAATTTTACCTTTAATAGAGGATGTTATATCGTTATTGATAAAACTTTTCTAGGATTTTAATAATTTAAATTTTGTTCTTGTAATGGTCAGCAAATAACTGCAACACTAGTCGCCACTTTTGACCACCGTGCAGAACATAAATGCCTGATTTTCGAAACGGTGGGCCAAGATTGTTATGATCAAAAGCGATAAGCGATTTCGCAACCTGAAATTTATATTTTTATTTCAACGCAATGTTTTTTAAAACCATTTCTAAATATCTATAAATAGTTTTTTTTTCTGAATTAAGCTAATTGTATGTTCAGAAATCATAATTTTTGAAACTAGAGCTCACATACACCACTTTTTTTGTTACTAAAAAAATTTGAAAAGTAAAATTAATTTTTTTGTCTTAAATTTTATTCATTTCGATATAAATTAATTCAAATTATAATATTATGGCGATTTTTTAAATCGAAAACATAAATATTCTATATTTTTTCGACAATTTCTTACGATGGTGCTATTATTTTGACTGCACAAAATCTGGGTATTTTTCAAAAATACCATATAATTGATTGAAAGGTTAATTTTTCTTAAAGAAAAATTTACTCATAGAAGAAATAGAGATTAATTAACGATATACTATAAATATTTAATTAAAATTACTATGAAAATAAAACTATTTTCCATGTTGATTGCTTTAAGGTTCTGTGGTGCTATTATTTTGACCGGCTCTGTATGTATCTCCATAAATTCCGCTCCAAATAAGTTTTATATATACAATATTCATGTCACCAAATTTTGTAACGATCGGTCCATAATTAGTCATAGCTCCCATATATACCCGCTTCCTAAAGTCACTCAAAAATATAAATTATTGAAATTTTAAAAGAAAAATGTTATTGCTCTTTTACTTAGTGTAGGGTATTATATGGTCGGACAAAATTTTTTTTTCAAATAAACTTTTAAATTTAATAATTTTTAATTTAGAGTGAATTTTCACTCGGAGACCCACAGGATCCATTGTGATACCCCTTTGAAATATAACCAAGTGTGATCTAGATGTGAAGAGAAGAAATCTAATTGCAGAGAAAAAGAAAGAACCCAGTCCAAACAAAAAGGAAATTAGTATAGACTGGGATTCCCAAAGTCTCGTTACCTAAAATAGCCAGGCTATTCCCCTCATAAAGCCAAATAGATTTCCTAGATCTTATCTAGCTGTGTCCCTCACTTCATCATGGAATCTTTCAACTAGACAATTTTGACTGAGACCATGTAGTCTAGGACAGTAGTAACACAGAACATGTTCCACTGTTTGTAGTTACTCAATATAATCGCACAACTTACAGAAATCTTGTGCGCCCATATCCCATTTACCAAAGAAGGCTTGAATTGAGCAGTGCCCGGTTATCACTCCAACTAAAAACCTCCGAATTTTCCTATGTAACACAAAACCTCAGAATTTTCCATGCATCCAACTTTGTTCAAATAGACCTGAACACCCTGCAATCCATCCTACTATACCAGGATTGGTACGTAGAGTCACGGAATCTTTCGAAGATCAACCTATAGTAGTGGCATATAGAAGGTTTAACCTCCCAAACTCTATTAATATCGTCCAGACTCAAACCCTGTCTGGCCATCTCATTACCTTCTATGTTGCAGTTCCCTGGTACCCGACACAATCTGATTGCTTATAGTTCCAATAACGCGAGTGTACCATATTCCTGGTGGCCGAAATTCGACCACTTTTAAAACTATTTTTTACCACTTTTTTGGAAATAAATTTTGAATAATTTTTTTATAATGTCCACATCTAGAGAAAATAAGCTTTTAAACCATATATGTTTCATCAATATTGGTGGACAATAACATACTTAAAAGTGTACCACAAAAAAACGTGTGGCCTATTTATATATAAGATTATCACTACAGACCCCTCTGTGTACCCTTATCAAATCCGTGGCATACCAGATCGCTGGGATCTGTGCCTGGAAGATGCTGCATTCGTCTAGGAGTCTATATGACATTTTGATGACGTCTTCTACTACCTAAACTCCGACCACCGTGCCTGATTTCATGGACCCATCAGTGAAAACTGCACCCCCTTTAAACAGCTGTTCATATTCAACCCACTTGTCACTACTTGGAAAAACAATTGGAGGTGTAATACCTAAGTCCAAAGTCATTATCCTATGGTCCTAAATCCCAGTAGGGATACCAGCCTGACCAATTACACACATCTCTGAACTCTACTGAGTATCTTCCTATAACTACTTTTTCTCAATGCATCCCACCAAACCATAAGTAATAATGGGCCTTACAATCGATGTGTAAATCCAGTTTATCATGCCTGGTCGTAATCCCCAATTCTTATCTGTAGAATTCCGGCAAGTGTAGTAGGCACTGATACCCCTTTAAAGCCTTTCCTGAGTATTGTTCCATTATAATTAGTTATCAAAGAAGGTTCCTAAATACTTGGTTTCCTCCGATAAAGTCTGCTCAACGCCGTCTATTTCCGGCAAATTAAAACTCCCTTCACTATATTTAATTCGTTGCCCATTTGCTGATTGTCTGAATGATTTTTGCTGATTGTCGAAAGAAACTTTCCCTTGATCAGAATCACAACGTCGTCCGCTTAGGCAACTATATTCATACCCTTATATTCAAAGTTCTTGTGAATAGAGCCTCTAACCTAATGTTATTAAAGGCTCCCTCTATATCCAAAAACGCAACTAAAGTCCTTAACCCCGAGTTCAACTAACAACTCTCTTATTGCCGCTATCCTAATGTTATTAAAGGCTCCCTCTATATCCCAAAAACGCAGCTAAAGTATATTACTGAGCGTTGCTAACGAGGTTGATATCTATGTATATTGCTCTTACGATAAAGATATATCAGTCGCTCAGTAGTCTTCAACAGAAAAGATGACTTTGGCTTCGAGTGGTACTGAGACATATCCAGAAAATATAAGCCAATAGAAAAAATGCTTCATGTGGAATATTACATAGCATATCCGGAAAAATCCCGTCCGGACCCAGTGGCTTATACGGGTCGAAAGTATTCTCCGCCCATACTAATATTTCCCTGAGACTATTTCCTCAATACAACTAGAAATGTGACTGAGGCCCATAGGTGCAGTGTCCCCCTAGTCGTCATCCCTAATTTCAGTTTCTGTACAACCAGGAAAGTGTGTTTCCATAAGAAGGGAGAGAGTCTCAGAGCTAGACTCCCTCCATGAGTTATCCTCCCTTTGAATGTACCCTACGACTTTTGGGTCTTTGGATAAAATTCACCGGAACCTGGAAAACTCATTGACGTTAACAATGGATTTACGGTATGATACCCATGAATACAGTTTTGCCCTCTTGAGATCTCCTTTTTACTTACTGAAACTTATCGCTCGAAAGAGAGCTTTGTTGATCAACCTTCTGGCCATCAATTCTTCTATTATCCACCATTTAGGTGCTTCCACCTGCCTGAAGACTTCACTGGGAAGGATAGCTCATAGTTCCCCTTTAGTAAGTGGGTAATCTTATTTACCACACTATCCATATCAAATGGCAAAAGTTCACGTGTCATACAATTCTTAAACTTGCTTTAAAATTTGTTCTTCTAGCATCCCTGAAGAGTTCCCGTTTGGGCGCAACAATATTTAACGAATAAATAATGCTGCCGTGGTCCGTAAGGAAAGAGTCGGTTGCCACCCTCGAATCTCTTATAAGATTATTATTACTGCCGAATAAATTGTATTTCCTCTATGTTCCCGATTCGGAACTCTAGATAACTCCAAAAAGGCTAAGATTGAACAAAATTTGTTTATGAATTCAAAATACGAATAAGTTTTTTTAAATTTGTAGGTAGGCTGTTTACTCTTGCCTTTGATTTCATAATTACTGCTATCGAAAAGAACTGAATTGGTTCTGTATCTTCCAAATTTTGTCCGAAAATCAAATACTGAATGAAATCTGATTTTTTGCCTAATTTGAATGTAATATACGGTCGGTCGGTGTTTAGTCCTGGTCAAATATTTGAATCGTTGAAAATTAAATTCAATTAAAAATAAAACATTTTGTTAAATATCATCTTAAGCAATTCTAAGAAATTAACTTTAATTAAATTCAACAACATTGTAAAGCAAACAAATAGTTATATTCTCTTTGCAACTAAAATAAACGTTGGTATTGTTTTATTACATTCAAAACCAACCACTTCATTTACAAATGCAGTGTTGATGTCAGTAATAAATTCGCTCGCTCGTTCATATGTATAAAAAAACATGACATGACATGAATGATGACTCAATATTTATTTTTAAACAAAATACATATTGCAAATTATTATTATTATTATTTGCCGAGTTCAAAGCAAAGCTTTTGATTTTACTGTATTGTTGAATACATATTGAAAAACAATTAACTTTAAATACTAAAAATAAAATATAAACAAAACAAACTAAATAAATTTAAACAAAATCGTCGTAAAAATCATCACATTTTATTAACCTTGAACTATATTGAATACAATATACAAAAACTTTGCTGTCAAGATTTGAATAATTTTTAATTAAACACTTTTTTTGTTGTTAAAATATTTCATTCGTTTGCACTTAACAACTAAACGTGTCTGCCTGCCTGCTAGTGAAATAACTTTTTGTTTTCATCCCCAGACTTTGCACTCACTTTTGATTTTTATCTTGTTTTAAACAAACAAAAACTAAACAAAAACAAAATGTTAAACTAAAAATCAAACTTGTTATTTATTTAAATATTTCCATTAAAAGAAAATAACAATAAAAAAGAAACAACAAACCGGTGTTGTTACCAGGTTATTGCATGAAAATAAATTATTATTTACTGTTTTAATTATACTGTGAGACAAAAATTTTTCCTTTTTTATTCAAATTGTTTTTCAAATGCATTTACTTTATTGCAGCAAATAATAAATAACAAAAAAATATTGGCAGGGAAATGTCCAGAGACGTAAAGACTTTGAAATTTTAAACGCACTTTAAAAATAATTTGTAAAATAATTCTCAAAATTTAGTCAACTTTTTTAAATATTTTTTGCTCTGTTTATTTTCGATATTGTTGCATTTCCTTATTTTTTTCTCTTTGTTAAAAGTAAAATTATTGGCGAATGCATTGATCTTATCAACCACAAAGAAAAAAACTTTTTGGTGAATCACATCCAAATGCATTGTTCATTATCAAAATAAAATAAACTACAATAAACCATTATCATTAAACAGAAGCTAGCAACAGTTTTATTATTCGGATCATTTAATGTTTATTGTATTTGATAGTTTTTTTTTTAAAAAACTTCAACTTTAACGTTTGAAATATAAATTGTACGATTACGTTATTGTTTGGAATATTAGCTGGAAACTAACTATCCCAGGAAAAACTATATTAGTTTTAATTTATTTGTGATATCCTTCAAGGGACAGTATGCCATGCCTAAAAAAGGGGGACATATGGTATGGTAATCAAAACCATCATCTCGTACAGCACTTGGTTCCAATAATCGTTTCCTTTGTGATAATTGAAGAGAAAATGAAAACAGATAGAAGAGAAAAGGGAAGTCTATAGATTGAGTTAGAGTGAAATAATTCAACTAACGCAGACCATCATGGGATAGTTTCTGGGTCCCTAAGAGTTGCAATTTGCATGTTCGGTCTTATCAACCATCTGCTTTCCCTGATAAAGGCGTCTATGCACCTTAGTTCCTTCACAGATAACCCGCAGATCTCTTCCTCTTCCTCATTCTGACAGCTTCTGCAGAAGTCGTGATAAGGTAACCCAAGTCTTGCGGCATAATTACCGAAAGTGCAATCATCGCCACCATGTTGCCATAAATTAAAGAAAGAAAAAGAAAAGTGTCTTAGATATAGCAAAAGGAAAATCCAAGTCTGCGTAAAGATAGTGAAAGTGGTTACATATTTGAATTCACCGTAGGATATTCATTAATTAGCCAACCTATTCCCCTGATAAAACCTTCACAGCCTGCAACACTCCCAAGTTCATATAGAAATTCGGTAACTAGCCATTTAAATCTATGATTCTGTAGTCTCGGACAGCTGCACAGAATATGCTCTACTGTCTCCAAAACCTCTATATCTCCACACATTCTACAAAAATCCATTTACCTATAAAGGCTCTAATTGACCGGTTATTACTCCTACTAAAATTCTGAGACTACACCTAACCAACCCAATTAGTGTTTTGTTGCCGTTGCATTCAGTTTTGGCCATAAGGCTTTGGACTCTTGACAATCCATCGTACTATTCCAGGGTTCGTTGGTGGAGTCACGGACTGTTTCAAATATTAGCTTGCAGCAGTGACAAATAGGAGGTCTTACTCCACGGTCCCTAATACTATGGTTCAGATCTGAGCCATGTCGGGCAAGTTCATCTGCTACATCATTTCCCTGTAATAACTCTTTAAGTCGCCTGACTGTCTATATAATTTGTCACAACATATCCCTCTGTGACGTGTGCTTTTATCAACTCTCCAGATCGCAAATATCTCTTTCCAGATCGCGAAGATCTCTGACTACAAGACGCTGCATTCGTCAGAGAGTCTGTATGACCGTTTAATACTTTTGTTGACCATATAAACCTCGGCCCCTGTAACAGAGTCCATCTTGGAACAATCAGAGAAAACTGCACACCCTTCGAACAGTTTATCGGATTCAATCCATTCATCCCTACTGGGGAACTCTACTGGGGGTGAGACATCTAAGTTAAAGGTCGCGACCCTATGATCCGAGATTCCCTCGTGTGACCTTCCCTCAATGGTTTTACTAACGAGGACTCAAATAGCCCTTCTTTAATGTTATCACAGAATCTTAATCGGTTCTAGTTATAGTCGTTCTAGAACTAGTGATTTTAGAACAAGTTCTAAACATTATCTAGGTTTAATATTTATTTTTAAATTTTAAAATCAATAACAAATTTAATATATATTAGTTGAAGTTCTTTTAATAATCAATATTTCTTTATTTTTATTTCAGATTCTGCTCGAAGCTGTAAGTATCATATGTATGATTTGTTTATAATATTTTAAATTACAATTTTTATAAAGGAAACTGAAATTTTAACATTGATTTAATGGATATAATTTGTTTATATTAGCTATAAATTATTATGTATTTATTTATGTAGAATTTTAAAAACAAATAATAGAGGGTAAAGGAGCCTAGAAAATGAAATTGGGCATTAATATCTTGAAACAGTTATAAGATGGAAATCGATCGATTTCAAAACAACCATTTTGAAAAGTTTCGGGAATTTCTTTATAACCATTTCTCCAAAAGTTATGGTATATTCTTTGCGATTTGTTTCCAGTAGTATGATTCGATTATATCCACTATTTTTGTTGTGAGTGAGTCAGTATATCGTAGGCGCTGTTAGAGTTAACATCAACCGTATTACCAGTATGTTTTTAGTTTTTATAGCCTTCACCTTCGAGAGAAGGGTATATATAAGTTTGTCATTCCGTTTGTAATTTCTACATTTTTCATTTCCGACCCTATAAAGTATATACATATATTCTGGATCCTTATATATGTCCGTCTGTCAATTTTCTGAAGACCCCAAATATCTTCGGAATCCAAATCTTCAATAATTCTGTCAGACATGCTTTCGAGAAGTTTGCGAATCAGCAAAATCGGTCCACAAATGGCTCGATTTTTGACCTATATCTGGATTACTAAGAGCTAGTTTCTGGGATAGAGATAATCTACATTCTTCGCTTAAACCTAAATTAAACTAAAAATTGTGTTTCTCACTTATTGTTTATATGCTATATAATCTAGGTTTAACTGAGCATCATTGGTGAGTTAAACCTAAGTATAAAATGCCAAAGCACAAACAGATGGAAAATAAAATAAACAATTCAGCACAGCAGCTCTTTGTTTTTATTTGCTTTATTAACATCAATATAATTTTTAATATACATTTTATATACTTTTATGTCGCTTTTTCTTTTAGAAAGTTAAAATTTACAAAAAAAGTTATGTAACGCGGTTGCTTTTTCTTATAAAATGTATAGTATTGCCATATTTATATGAAAAAATTTGAAGAATAAACATGTGATTTGACTGAAAAGTATGGCAATGCTAACAAAATTAATCCACTAGTGAGAAACACAATCATTGGTTAAATTCCGGCAAAATATGTTTCAGGATTAATATAACAGCGTGTTAAGCTGAGTTTAACTGACAAGTAAGAAACTAGCTCTAAGTCATTAATATAGACAATATGGATATCTAATGATAGATATTTTAAAGACCTTGTATGTATATAAGACCATATTAAGTTGGACCTACAATGGGTCAAAATTGGAAAAAATATTTTTTAACCCAAAAAAATTAAAAAAACAATATTTTTTTTTTAAATTAAATTAAAAAAAAAAATCTTAAAATAACAAATCAAAAAAAAATTTAACTTTTTTAATTTTACCTAAAAATATTTAAAATTTGTATTTTGAAGTATAATTTGGTGAACGATATACAGTGGTTGACAAAAAATGGAAACTTTTCCAAATAGCCCAAAATTTTAAAAAATATTTTTTTAAAATAAAATTTTGTTTTTAGTATTTTACTTGTATAGTTTTATTTATATAATTTAACTGAAAAAAACAACATAATTATATTCTGAAAAAAGGGAACAAAATTAAAAATATTCACTATTTCGCTACTGACAAAACAATGGAAACTTTTAAACTTCTGCAAGAAAGAAGTGTAAAACGAAAATAATATTTAAAAGAACGATGTAAAAAGCATCTTGTTTACAGTTATTATATTTTATTTTATTTCTAAATTCTGGTAATTTTTCACAATTTCTTTTTCTAAGTTTTTCGCATAATTGCTTTTTTTCAAAGTTAACGAAAATGGCTAAAGTTAAGATTTGTGAAGACTTAAAAAATAAAATAATTAACGATTTTAAAGCTGTGACAAATATTCAATAAATAAATCAGCAGTTTCAAAAATTATAAAGAAATATCGTGAGACCGGTTCTGTAAAAACTCAACATTTAGGTGGAAGACCTCGTAAGACTACTCCTAGACAAGATAATTTAATAGCGAGAGAGTTCAAGAAATTCCAAAAAATAACTCCTCGAGAGGTTGTTAATAGCCTAAAATTAGAAATAAGTACCCGAACAGTTAGTCGCAGGGCAAATGAGGCTGGTATGGTTTGGTATCATCCTGTAAAAAAACCACTCATTTCTAAAAAGAAACGTTCTGCTCGTCTACAATTTGCCAGGGATCATTTAAACTGGTCGATACAGAAATGGAATACTGTCCTCTTTTCCCACGAATCCAAATACAATTTAAGAGGCAGTGATGGGAGAAAATTTGTAAGATGACCAAAGTTAAAAAGATTAGATCCAAAGTACACAAATAAGACTGTAAAGTTTGGCGGTGGCAATATTATGGTATGGGAATGTTTTTCAGGGCAAGGTATGAGCCCAATTCATATTATAAAAGATACCATGGACAGGCATAGGATACAGAACCATATTAAACAATGTTATGTATCCATACGCTGAGGAAAATATGCCCCTAGTTTGGAGATTCCAACACGACAACGACCCGAAACACACCTCTAGGGTTGTAACCGAGAGGTTACAATCCAACGAGGTACGTGTTTTGAAGTGGCCAGCCCAATCGCCAGATCTCAATCCCATAGAAAATCTATGGGAAATTGTATATCGTAAAATAAGGACCCAAAATTACACCAGAAAGGAAGATTTATCGGAGGCGGTTATATGGGAATGGCAAAATATTTCAAAGGAGAACATTGACTCTTTAATTGGTTCAATGCATCGTCGAAGTGTAGCAGTTATAAAAAATAAGGGATACCCAACAAAATATTGAGTTATTGCAAAGTTTAGACCATATTTGTTAAAATAATACCTAAGTTTCCATTGTTTTGTCAATGCTGTAATAAAGAAATCTTTTAATTTTGTTTTCTCATTTTTAGAATTTAATTAATTATGTCCTTTGTTTTTTGTTAAATTAAGTTAATAAAAGTATACAAATAAAATACTACAAAAATTTTAAAATTTTTTAATAAATTATTTCAGATTTTAGGCCACTAATGAAATATTTGGAAATGTTTCCATTGTTTTGTCAACCACTTTATAAAATTCGGCACAGCCGAATATAGCTCTCTTACTTGTTGTAATATAAGTGTGTGTATTAAAAGATAGTGACTATTTAAAATTTTCTGTAAATTTGAATAAATAAGAGTTGCTAGAATTTTAAAACTACTCGGCACTTTTATTTGTAATTAAAAGAATACGGTTTATTTAAAGGAAATGAACTTCCATTTTTAAAAGGTAAAAACGGCTCCTCAATTGTTACGATAAATTGCAAACACTATTTTAAGCTCATAAACAATATTTACTCGTGTTCTGTTCATAAGAACTGACAAACGCATAAAATTATCATATTAAAAATATAAAATTTTTATGGAAAAAATACTTTAATTGTATTTTACGTGTATGTACTTACATTTATATATTTTTTCAATTAAATTTTGAATAAGATTTATACATATTTTTTTAATACACATTATCAACGAATACGTTTTCTTAATCTTTAAGGGCAAGATGTTCTATCAGAATTTAAAAATTTGAAAAATAAACGAGGATATGATGGTTCTTGTAAGTTTTTTTTTTGTATTTGGTATGGAAAATTATTTTATTTCTATTTATTTTATTTTTATTGAATTGGCTTTTAATTTTTCTATTTATTTTTTTTTGTTCTCGTTTACAACAAAATTAAATCATTTAAATAACCAATCTGTAAGTAATAGCGCTTTAGCAGCCGCAAAATATCTCTTAATATTAATTGTTAATTAACAATCAACTTTTAATAAGAAATTCAAAAAAATATTAACAATTTTAGTGAACAATAAACATAAATCTACCATGTTCTACGTTGTAATTTTTTTAGCTACATATTTATTTATTTCTATTTGTTGATGAATTATGTACAATTAAATTGTTTTCCCTATAATTTATTGTTTTAATTTTCTCTACTTTGTGCACTTGCAGTAAAATGTATGTTTAAAGAGGCTGGTGCTAAAGAAGGCATTATCGATGTTCTTCTGGAATTCATATTGGGCGATAATCCCAAATCTGTGTTGGATAAATTACACTCAGAAGGCGCCACATCGGCTGTATGTGGCAAAGTGTTTAAGATCGGTGAACCCACCTACAGTTGTCGTGAGTGTGGCATGGATCCCACCTGTGTGTTGTGTGTGAATTGTTTTAAACAATCTGCGCATCGTTATCATAAATACAAAATGTCCACATCGGGCGGCGGTGGCTGTTGTGATTGTGGCGACGAAGAGGCATGGAAGAAGGATCAATATTGTGAGGAACACTTGGTGAGTAAGAAGGGCATTGATTAATTTTTAAATCAATATTCTCTAGTTAAAATTCTCTCTGAAATTAGATTATTTTCTACACCGAAAATTGTTTCAGGGAGACACTGACAGAGTTTTTCAATACCGAAAAATGTCTCAGAAATACTCTGAGAGTGTTGTTCTTTATAGAAAAAGTCTCATAGAGTCTCAGAGAATGTGTTTATATACAGGAAATTTGTCAGAGAGATGTGAGAGTTTTTCTATATAGAAAATTACTCAGCTTCCGAGAGAGTTTTTCCATACAGAAAGAGACTGAGTGTTTTTCTAAATAGAAAATGTGTCAGAAAGTCTCTGAGAGAGTTTTCTATACTGAAAACGACTCAGGGAGTGTCTAAATAGAATCTGAGAGATTTTTGATTTACAGAATATGTCTAAGAGAGTTTTTCTAGACAGAAAATGTTTCAGAGAGTCTCTGAGAGAGTTTCTACGCAGAAAATGTCTCAGAAAGTCATTGAGAGAATTTTTCTATACAGAAAATATCTCAGAGAGTATCTGAGAGATTTTTTCTATACAGAAAATGAGTCAGAGAGTCTCTGAGAGAGTTTTTCTAGACAGAAAATGTTTCACAGAGTCTCTGAGAGAGTTTCTATACAGAAAGTAACTCAGAGTCTTTGAGAGAGTTTTTCTATACAGAAAATGTCTAAGGAAGTCTGAAATAGTTTTTCTATACAGAAAAAGTCTCAGAGTCCGAGAGTTTCTCTTTACAGAAAAATGTTTCAGAAAGAATCTTGAGAGATTTTTAATACAAAAACAATTGTTCCCATTGTTTTCCTGTGCATATTCTTCACAATATATTTCTCCTGGACAAATTTGAAAATTTTTTAACTAAAAACAAATGTCTTTTTAATTTCCCAGCGGGGCAAGGAAAACAGTTCGAGCAGTACCATAATTACAGATGCCATTAAAGAACGCTGCGAAATAGCTTTCATAGCCATACTCTCGTTTTGTGTAAATTACTTGGAAATTGAATCTAAAGCTAGTCTCGAATGTTTAGATGGCGATGGTACGGGCGACGACTACTACTGTACCGTACTCTACAATGACGAATCTCATACATTCGATCAGGTCATACAGACATTAACGAAAATCGCCAAAGTCCAACAGAAAGAGGCCACCGAAATTGTGGCCAGCATTGATCGGGAGGGCAGAGCCGTGGTCAAGTGTGATTCGTTTGGTGAGTGTAATAACTTGAAGGAGGCGATTGAAAAACAATCGGTACCACCAAATTTGCAAATGCCAAATAGTAGAGCCAATCAATCGCTACGTGTCTCAGTGCTACACATACGCGCGGTGGCCTGTCAGCAATTTGCTCTGCAGTTGCTGACCTGGTTCCAGGAGTTTTTGGTGCGTCACAGTACATTTCGTCAGATATTTTGCCGCATCATAATGGACAAGAAGGCACCGTATTGCATACGTCATATTTTGGAATATGATGTGGCCTTGTGGAAGACGGCACGTACTTGCTGGCATCGCCTGTTAATATCCGGCATGTTAATGGAGTACGACAATAAAATGGCTTTGGCTCAAGAATTCTCCAAGAACTATGCCACCATTGTACAAGACTTTATAAGTGATGATCACGATCATTCATTTTCCATTGTATCACTAAGTGTTCAGCTGTTTACGGTACCAAGTATCGCTCACTATCTAATAGCACGCGAGGGCATCTTCTTTAAATTGCTGCACACGTTCTATCACAAGTCCATAGAGGATTTTATGCAAAACAAAACACTGCACTTTTCCAAAAGTGTTTCCACCCTGAGTCACTTCAAACGGGCCGCTTATATACTGTACGATTTGCGCTATATACTCAGCTTTAAGCCGGATGCTTGGACCAGCGATCTGCGTGAGGGTTTCATAGAGGGTTGCAAAGGTTTGCTGCGCGTGCTAAATGCTATGCAGGGCATGGAATCGGTGACACGACAAACCGGCCAGCACATGGACTATGAACCCGAATGGGAATGCGCTTTCAATTTGCACATCAAATTGGCCAACACAATTTCCTTGGTCTTGGAATGGTGTGCCACCGACAAGGAGGTGTTGGTGAAACTCTATCAAATGGTGATGCGCAATTTAATGCAAAACGGTTTTATTGTCACACCAGCCAAGGTGGAATCTAAAACGGTGGCCGGTCATATAGCTAAATGTTTGATCTATGATGTATCCTCGAAACCGGTGTCCATACACTTGCCCCTGTCTAGATTCTTTGCGGGTATTTATTTACATTTGGGTCAATATGGTTTAAATTTCGATTTGGTCACCAGTTTGAAGAGGACACCCGAAGAGATAATGGAGCCGATATTGTGCACACAAGTGATGATTGCTCAGGTTAGTTTAAGTTATCAAATAATTTATAGTTATTTTAATATTGTTTCAAAAATTCCGGTTTTTTAAAGGGTATTTTATGTTTTTAAGCAATATCTTATTTAAAAATACTTCTTTAAACTATTTTTATACCCTTCACCTTTGTGAGTAGGGTATATATAAGTTTGTCATTCCGTTTGTAATTTCCACAATATAATTTTTCGACCCTATAAAATATATATATTCTGGATCCTTATAGATAGCGGAGTCATGTCCGTCTGTCTGTTGAAATCAACTTTCTGAAGCCCCCAAATAACTTATATACACGATTCATACATCAATATCTCCGGAAATCTTCCGGGTCGGTTGCTATTTAAAATCGAGAAAATCGGTCCACAAATGGCTGAGATATAAGGATAAAAACCAGGACAACCTCGATTATTAACCTACAGAGGTTTACAAAACAATGGAAACTTTTCCAAATATTTCATTAGTGGCCTAAAATCTGAAAAAAAAATTTTAAAAAATTTTAACATTTTTGTAGTATTTTATTTGTATACTTTTATTAACTTAATTTAACAAACAACAAAGGACATAATTAATTAAATTCAAAAATGAGAAAACAAAATTAAAAGATTTCATTATTACGGCATTGACAAAACAATGGAAACTTAGGTATTATTTTAACAAATATGGTCTAAACTTAGCAATAACTCAATATTTTGTTGGGTATCCCTTATTTTTTATAACTGCTACACATCGACGATGCATTGAACCAATTAAAGAGTCGATGGTCTCCTTTGAAATATTTTGCCATTCCCTTATAACCGCCTCCGATAAATCTTCCTTCCTGGTGTAATTTTGGGTCCTTATTTTACGACCTACAATTTTCCATAAATTTTCTATGGGATTGAGATCTGGCGATTGGGCAGGCCACTTCAAAACACGTACCTCGTTGGATTGTAACCAACCAGTCCAAACTAGTGGCATATTTTCCTCAGCGATGAAATACTTAAACAATCTGTCGTCTCCTTCTAAATATTTTGCTTATTTTCTTATTACAGCGTGTGATAATGCTTCCGTCGTGGTATAATTTTATGTCCGTATTTTCCGATCTACAATTTCCGAGAGATTTTCTATGGGATTGAGATCTGGCGATTGGGCAGGCCACTTCAAAACACGTACCTCGTTGGATTGTAACCACTCGGTTACAACCCTAGAGGTGTGTTTCGGGTCCTGGAATCTCCAAACTAGGGGCATAATTTCCTCAGCGTATGGATACATAACATCGTTTAATATGGTTCTGTATCCTATACCTGTCATGGTATCTTTTATAATATGAATTGGGCCCATACCTTGCCCTGTAAAACATCCCCATACCATAATATTGCCACCGCCAAATTTTACAGTCTTATTTGTGAACTTTGGATCTAATCTTTTTACCTTTGGTCGTCTTACAAATGTTCTCTCATCACTGCCTCTTAAATTGTATTTGGATTCGTCGGAAAAGAGGAGAGTATTCCATTTCTGTATCGACCAGTTTAAATGATCCCTGGCAAATTGTAGACGAGCAGTACGTACGGTTCTTTTTAGAAATGATAGCAACCAAGACCAGCCTCATTTGCCCTACGACTAACTGTTCGGGTACTTATTTCTAATTTTAGGATATTAACAACTTCTCGAGGAGTTATTTTTTGGAATTTCTTGAACTCTCTCGCTATTAAATTATCTTGTCTAGGAGTAGTCTTACGAGGTCTTCCACCTAAATGTTGAGTTTTTACAGAACCGGTCTCACGAAATTTCTTTATAATTTTTGAAAATGCTGATTTATTTATTGAATATTTGTCACAGATACTTTTTTGTTTTAAACCAGCTTTAAAATCGTTAATTATTTTATTTTTTAAGACTTCACAAATCTTAACTTTAGCCATTTTCGTTAACTTTGAAAAAAAGCAATTATGCGAAAAACTTAGAAAATGAAATTGTGAAAAATTACCAGAATTTAAAAATAAAATAACTGTAAACAGGATGCTTTTTACATCGTTCTTTTAAATATTCAGCCCTATTATGAATAAAAAATTCCGCGGGAGATTGTTCCCCGGGAGTTTTTTTCCCATTGAATTTGAAAAGGAAAAATGAGAAAAGGGAAAAAACTCCCAGGGAATTTTTATTCATAATTGGGCTAATTATTTTCGTTTTACACTTCTTTCTTGCAGAAGTTTAAAAGTTTCCATTGTTTTGTCAGTAGCGAAATAGTGAATATTTTTAATTTTGTTCCCTTTTTTCAGAATATAATTAATTATGTTGTTTGTTTTTCGGTTAATTTATATAAATAAAACTATACAAGTAAAATACTAAAAAAAAAAATTATTTTAAAAAAAATATTTTAAATTTTGGGCTACATATGGAATATTTGGAAAAGTTTCCATTGTTTTGTCAACCATTGTATATCTGGATTACTAATATGGATGTCTAATAATAGATATTTTAAAGACTTTTGCAACGACGTATATAAGGCTATAGCAATCGCTAAATATAAAAAAAAAATTAAACAATTTTTTTTAATTTTTTTTCCAAAAAATTAAAAAAACAACTTTGGAAAAAAAAATTTGTTTACCTAAAAATATTGGTGAAGGGTATATAAGATTCGGCACAGCCGAATATAGCTCTTTTTTTATTTTTTTTTTTTTTTACTTAAACCCTTTTTGAACAGTTTCCTATTTAAAAGTACCATTTTAAACAAATTTAACTCATTTGTTCAATTATCCCTTAATTTACCAGGTTCATTCGGGCATGTGGCGCCGCAACGGTTACTCTCTGCTCCATCAGCTATACTTCTATCGCAATGTGCGCTGTCGCACCGAAATGTTGGATCGTGATATTGTGGGCATGCAGATTGGAGCGTCACTTATCGAAAGCAATCAATATTTGATACATCTGCTAAATAAATTCAATCTCATGGAATGGATACAGCCAGAATATGAAGATTCCAATACAGAACTTCCCACAGATGACGATTTCATAAGACGTCTCTCAATGATCGATGAATTCCTTGAACTGTTGATTGTGGTCATAGGTGAACGTTATATGCCCGGTGTGGCTCATGTTTGCGAAGAGGATCGTACCAAGAAGGAAATCTTACAGTTGTTGTGCATAAAACCCTATTCCCATTCGGAGCTCAATAGAGCATTGCCCGATTCAAATAATGATACCGCTTTAGAAGATGTCATTGATACGGTGGCGGTTTTCAAGAAACCCCAAAAGTTAGATGCCAAGGGTGTTTATGAGCTGAAGGAGGAATTGTATGATGACTACAACATGTACTTCTATCACTATACAAAAGAGGATAAATCCAAATCTGAGGAGACACAAAGATTGAGGCGTAAAACCAAGGGCGAATTGGTATGTTGTCCACCACCAAAACTGCCCAAATTAACAGATGCTTTTGTGTAAGTTTGTTGTAATGTAATAAAGATTATTTTGTTAATATTAATTATATATTTTTGTTTATTTTAGAACAATTGCCAATCTGTTGCAATGTGATGTTATGATGCATCTTATGAATACCATTTTGGAAAGAGCTTTAGATCTTAAAACCAAAAGTTTTCAAGAAAATCATTTGCAAAAGGTAAGTTTTTTTTAATTTAAAGGTTCGTTTAAATATTAATTGTATTTGTTTTTATTATAGATTTTACATCTTATTGGCTATGGTTTGCAAGAGGAAGAATCCGAAAACTATCCCTTCTTGTCTTTCTATCAGTGTTCCCAGAAATATAAAATTTTACAAAAACTGGACGAATTATCGCGTAGTGCTAGAGTAAGTTTACAAAGTCACATCATTCTAGATATCTTAAACCAAATTTTAAATATCTGATATTATGTTTCATTTCAATTTAAGCTGAATTAATCTTTTAAATTTAACGAAATTTCACTAAGTATTCTCCCTACATTTATTTTATTAAAGGTTGAAGCTCATCGTGACTTCATTTTGTGGACTATAAAAAAATTCAAAGACCTACAAGCCAAACAACCCGCTGAAAGCTCGGAACGTATGCAAAGCGATGATATGGAACAATTGGGCGCCTCTTCCTCCAACGATGATTCGCAAAATGTCGCCGATACGGCCACCACGGCCGAACAAGAGAAACGCGAAAAAGAAGAACGTTCCCGTTTGGCGGCCGAGAGACGCGCCAAAATTTTGGCACAAATGCAAAAGGCCCAAAATAAATTCATGACCTCAAATGCTGAGATGTTTGCAAATGCCAATGATGTGGCCAGTGATGCCAATGCGGGCTCTGTCATGGAATGGCAAGATGACAATTGTATGGAGGGTGCGGTGGCTTACAATTCGATTGCCTGTTTGGGTGTCGAAAGACGTTTGCAGCAGCCGGAGGAGGAGAAATACAATTGTATATTGTGTTTCGAGGAGGCAACCGTGTGTAAAGATGGTCCCACATTGGTGTATTCGGCTTTTGTGCAGAAATCGAAGGTAAGTGGAGCCAGATATAAGTGTCAGAAAAAGAAAGCTCGAAAGTTCTTGATTAATTCGAAAAAAAAGATGTGTATACCCTTCACTATGAGTGTCAAGGGTATATACAAAGTTTGTCATTCCGTTTATAATTTCTACATTTTTAATTTTCGACCCTATAAAGTATATATACAGTGGTAGACAACAATGGACAACTATGGAAACTTTTCCAAATATTCCATATGCAGCCCAAAATTTAAAATATTTTTTTAAAATAAATTTTTTTTTTTTAGTATTTTACATGTATAAATTAACTGAAAAACAAACAACATAATTAATTATATTCTGAAAAAAGGGAACAAAATTAAAAATATTCACTATTTCGCTACTGACAAAACAATGGAAACTTTTAAACTTCTGCAAGAAAGAAGTGTAAAACGAAAATAATATTTAAAAGAACGATGTAAAAAGCATCCTGTTTACAGTTATTTTATTTTATTTTTAAATTCTGGTAATTTTTCACAATTTCTTTTTCTAAGTTTTTCGCATAAGTGCTTTTTTTCAAAGTTAACGAAAATATCTAAAGTTAAGATTTGTGAAGACTTAAAAAATAAAATAATTAACGATTTTAAAGCTGGTTTAAAACAAAAAAGTATCTGTGACAAATATTCAATAAATAAATCAGCAGTTTCAAAAATTATAATGAAATTTCGTGAGACCGGTTCTGTAAAAACTCAACATTTAGGTGGAAGACCTCGTAAGACTACTCCTAGACAAGATAATTTAATAGCGAGAGAGTTCAAGAAATTCCCAAAAATAACTCCTCGAGAGGTTGTTAATAGCATAAAATTAGAAATAAGTAAACGAACAGTTAGTTGCATGGCAAATAAGGCTAGTCTTGGTTGCTATCGTCCTGTGAAAAAACAACTCATTTCTAAAAAGAAACGTTCTGCTCGTCTACAATTTGCCAGGGATCATTTAAACTGGTCGATACAGAAATGGAATACTGTCCTCTTTTCCGACGAATCCAAATACAATTTAAGAGGCAGTGATGAGAGAACATTTGTAAGACGACCAAAGGGAAAAAGACTAGCTAGATCCAAAGTACACAAATAAGACTGTAAAGTTTGGCGGTGGCAATATTATGGTATGGGGATATTTTTCAGGGCAAGGTATGGGCTTAATTCATATTATAAAAGATACCATGACAGGTATAGGATACAGAACCATATTAAACGATGTTATATATCCATACGCTGAGGAAAATATGCCACTAGTTTGGAGATTCCAACAAAACAACGACCCGAAACACACCTCTAGGGTTGTAACCGAGTGGTTACAATCCAACGAGGTACGTGTTTTGAAGTGGCCTGCCCAATCGCCAGATCTCAATCCCATAGAAAATCTATGGGAAATTGTAGATCGTAAAATAAGGACCCAAAATTACACCAGGAAGGAAGATTTATCGGAGGCGGTTATAAGGGAATGGCAAAATATTTCAAAGGAGACCATTGACTCTTTAATTGGTTCAATGCATCGTCGATGTGTAGCAGTTATAAACAATTTTTTTAAAAAATTATTTCAGATTTTAGGCAACTAATGAAATATTTGGAAAAGTTTCCATTGTTTTGTCAACCACTGTATATGAATCATTATACATAGCGGAGTCTATATAGCCATGTCCGTTTTTCCGTACGTATGTTGAAAACTACTTTCCGAAGCCCCCAAATAACTTACATACATGATTGATACACCAAAATATCCGCTATAGTCCCTCTTAGGTTGGTGTTTAAATTCCGGAAAATCGGCCCACAAATGGCTGACATATATGCAAAAAACCAGGACTACTTCGATTTTTTTACCTCATTTTGATCTATATAATAGACATTTCCAATGACGTACATAACGTCATAGAAATTCGGAATGACAATGGGTCAAATCGGGAAAAAGATTTTATAACCCGAATATTTTTACCGAAAATTTTTGGACCAGAATTTTTTTCACCAAAAAATTTTTTCGTCAAATTTTTCATTTCTCGAAATAAAAATTTTCATCAATTTTTTTTCACCAAAAATTTTTTTCATTTTTTTTCACCAAAATTTTTTAACATTTTTTTTCAATCTTTATCTTATTTTGGTGAAGGGTATATACAATTTGGCACATCCCAATATAGCTCTGTTTCTTTTTTAATAAATTATTTGCCTCACGTTTAGAACATTTAGAAAAATAAATAATTTCTCGAAATAAAAATTTTCATAAATTTTTTTTCACCAAAATTTTTTTAAATTTTTTTTTCACCAAAATTTTTGAAAATTTTTTTTCAATCTTTATCTTATTTTGGTGAAGGGTATATACAATTTTGCACATCCCAATATAGCTCTGTTTCTTTTTTAATAAATTATTTGCCTCACGTTTAGAACATTTAGAAAAATAAATTTTTTCTTTGCAGGAAATCTCTTAACAAATTTCTTTACTTACATTTTTCTTTCATTATTACTACAGGTTCTTAAACCCGAATCGAATTATCCCTATTCCATACACACCAGCAGCTGTGGCCATGTCATGCATGTCAACTGTTGGCAGGAGTACTACAATAATGAGGAGTCAAAAGAGTTGCGTCGTCCCCGACGTCATCCCCTACAAATCTTTCCCTCGTCGCCCAGCACCGAATTTCAGTGTCCCTATTGTCGTTGTCTAAGCAACACCGTACTGCCACTAACAGCACCGCTCTCCAAATACTCTGTACCCAATGTCATACATACAGGCGATGAAATCTATCCCATTGACTTGTGGATCGAAGGTATACGTGCGTTCAGTGATAAACTCAATAATTTGGTGATTAGCGAAGATGCCATCATGTGGAAATTCCATTTGCCCGAATGGTTCGCCACCCTCAAGGAAGCACACATTGTTACCGATCCCAAACAGTTTGCAAAAATGGCTCAACCCATAGCCCGTCCAGAATTGCAATCGAGTTGGGTTAATTTCGTACAACACTACATCAATTCATTGAAACGTAATGATGAAGACGATCTGGTCAATATGTGGCATTCTTGCATCTATACCGTACAATCGTTGGAGGTGTATTTGCGGGCAGTTGGTAAACCTTTGAAGGATGAAATGTCTATACGTCATAAGAGTTGTTTGAGCGGTTTAATACGCGCCTGTTGCCTGTATGTGGCTCATTTGACTCAAACTGATTTTGAGAGTTTGATAAAACCGGTGGCCGAACTGTTGAATGTGGTGTTTAAGCATAATGGGGATTCAGTGTTGGAATGGAATTGTTTTAGTAAAATGGTGTCGACCATAATGATGGTGCCGAATATATTGTTTGCTCGTGAACGTAAGTAGAGATGTTTTTAGTTTTTCTTATTTCTTTATAACATTAACATTATTATTATATATTTTTATTATTTTATTATATTCATTTAATAATATTTCATTATGTGTAATTTTCGTACATATTATTTACTTTATAATCAGTTTTGCTTATTATATTAGTCTAAACATTATTTTGTGTTTTCCTGGAGAGCTATAATTGATTCAGAAAAAACTGGGGCCTGACTTATGCGTAATGTTATCATTACCCTTCTTTCGTAATATTTGGGGACTTTTTATACATTTTAGACATTTTTATAGATTTTGTTAATAAATTTCTTCAGAAAAATCATCTTTAAGATACGGACCTCAATGCCGCTCTAATCTGTTTATAGTGTTACAATTAAAAATCAATTAAATCGATTAAAAGAAAGTCCTAATTACAATGGAAATAATCCTGTTAATTATCGCAGTTGTAAAGTGTAGCAGTTGTAAAGTGTAGCAAGGTCTGCTTGGTATACTTTTTAAGTAAATCAATTCAGAGAAAGTCCTAATTACAATGAAAATCATCCTATACTGAAAAATATACCAGAATAGTTTAAATATTCAAAATTTCTTTAAAAGAAATTTAAACTGTTTTGACAGAAATCTATTAACTCACAAGAAAACTGTATTTTCACGGATAGTTTTTTATAACCTTCAGCATGATTGTTAAGTTTTCGAAATAGCTATGTCCGTCTGTTGAAGCCCCAAATAACTTACAAAACATGATTGATACATCTATATATGTATCGGGTATAGTCCTGGTTGGTTTGCTATTTAAAATAGGAAAAATCGGCCCACAAGTGGCTGAGATATATGCAAGAAACCACCACTACTTCGATTTTTACCTATTTTTCACAGTTTCCAATTTTCCAAAAATATTTTTTTCACGAAAAATTTAAGCAGAAAAGCTCTTAAGTTATGTTTAAATAGTTTTCACAAAAAGCTCTTTTGCAAAAAAAAAAAGCTTTTTTATTCAGATTCCTTTTTTTATTAAAAAAATATTTTTCACAAAAAAGCTTTTTCTTTAAAAAAAGCAAAAATATTTTTTTTTTGTATAAAAAAAATATTTTTTTCACAGTCGAACTGTTACAACAACAAATAGCTATTTTACAATCATTTTTTTTACAAAAAAGCCCTTTTGGAAAAGCTTTTTTTATAAAAAAATAAACCATTTGTTTTCCGTAAAACGCTTTTCTTCACAAAATTTCTATTTTGTTATAAGCTTTTTTCACAAAAAGCTCTTAAAAAATATTATTAACAAAAAGCTCTTTATTAAAAAAATATTTTTTCACAAAAAGTTCTTTGATATAAAATTTTTTTTTTCGTAAAACACATTTTTTCACAAATTTCTATTATTTCAAAAGCTCTTTTTCATAAGAAGCTCGGAAGCACTTTTTTCACAAAAATCTCTTTTACAATTTTTATTAATAAAAAGCTCTTTTTTAAAAAAAATATATTTTCACAAAAAGTTATTTTCATAAAAAAGCTCACAAAAGCTCGAAAGCACAAAAGCTTTTATTTATATAACCTCTTTTTGATAAAACCATGGAAAAACTATTTTCCACAAGAAAGCTAACTTTTAATACAAAAACCTTGTGTCACAAAAAATGTTATGTCTTTTTCATAAAAAAGTATGTTTCACAAAATGATCGGGAAAGATTTACATATTTTTTTTTGGAAACCCCTTCTTCCCAGAAATATCTTTTCACGAAAACCATTACATTAGCTTTATTACTATCGAATATATATTTATTTTATTTGTTTATTATAATTTTGTCCGCTGCACTTTCACTTAACATTCTTAACACCCTCCATCCAACATAACCTTAAAATCAAAGCACGACTAAAAACCCCCTTCAACTAAAGAAAATCTATCATCTTATATTGTTTCCCTTTTATCATCTCAATCAGGCGATACTTCTGTTCTTGCCAATGGCAGTTTAATGGATTTCTATACGTTACAAGTTTTCTTCCTTGCCAATGTTGTTAAAGCTTTAGTATTATTTGAGCTACCCGCTGATGGTCTAATGGATGTCGAAGAGGAGGATTATAGTTCGCTCACCGACAAGGCCCTAGAGAATATCTCTATATTCTTTAACAAATACAATATACAGGCAAGACAAAAACAACAAAAGCAACAAGAACAGCAAAAGCAAGAGAAAAAGGAAAGTAAAACAGAGGAACAACCACAGCAACAGCAACCGCAACAACAGGGAGATGATACAGATGCTGGCATGATGGATGTGACACAGCAACAGGAACAGCAGCAGCAGCAAGCAGATCAAGAGCAACAACAGCAGCCTGATGTTGAATTACTTACCCCCCAAATGGTTTTCTCTATATTAGAACACATTAAAATGGAAATGCGTGAGTTTTTGCGCTGCAGCTGTTTGTTCTTCCACTTTGTTACGGATGTGGAATTTCCCGATTTCCTCTCGACCGCCGACAGTGACACCTACGAGAATATGTGTAAATATTTGGGCTTGAACACCCAGCTGGAATCCTATTTCGATAATGCCTCACCCTTTGCTACCATTTTGGAAATGTTTGCCTCGCATCATGATATTACCAATTTAGATGTGGTGACCACCAAATTGAAACGTACCGGTGATCCCTTGGTTGTAGTGCCCTGTAATAGGCCCGTGCCCCAACTTGTGTCGCTGCCCGAAGATTACAGCGATCTGATCAATAGTGTTTCCGATTTCAGTTGTCCCAACAATGAGAGAGAAGAAATGAAGACCCCTACCATGTGTCTAATGTGCGGTGATATCTTGTGTGCTCAATCGTATTGCTGTCAGCCCGATTTGGATGGTCGCAATGTGGGAGCCTGCACATATCATGCCTTCTTTTGTGGTGCAGAAATTGCTCCCTTCCTGCGTATACGTGACTGTCAGATTGTCTATTTGGGCAAGAACAAGGGTTGCTTTGTTCATCCACCCTATTTGGATGAGTATGGCGAAACCGATCAGGGTCTAAGACGTGGCAATCCGTTGAGATTGTGTCCCGCCCGCTACAGTAAAATACACTTGAATTGGTTGGGTCATGGTCTGCACGAAGAAATTGCTCGCCTCAACGAACATACGTCAGCCATAACAACACAGTGGCATCATATGTAGTTGTTGACAGCTGTAAGAAAGCGCCCAGCCCACAACATCATCGTAAATGGAAAATACATTAAAATTAATAATAATCTTTGTCGCACTATGCTGATAAATTAGTTAATAAATGCAAAAAACAAACAAGATTATTACAAGCGTAAAATAAATTTAAACAAAAAAAAAAACAGCAGTTAATGTGATTTAAACTAAACAATATAAGAAAGAAGAATTAAAACAAAAGAAAAACACAACTTATGTTATTTAAACTAATTAAATTACTAATTAAAAGTAAAAGAAACAAACTTACAACTCCTACTACTACTACTTACTACTAATAAAACTTAAATAATCTTGAAAGAGCAAATCTGAAAATGAACGTAAATTCCCTCCTTTTCAAAAAATAAAAACCAAGAAACGATTTCAAACAAACAAATTTCCCTGGAATTCTTTACTTAATTAACTAAACAATCCAATATATTTCAAGCATATAAACGTAAAAATTATATATGTAACAACACATAAAAGTAAGAGTAGCATTTTTAAACAAAATCCCACAATTTACATATTATTAATATCAAAAATGAAATCATGATTTCCTTGAACAAAAAACACGGCCTTTGTTGTTATAATTACTATTCTATATTTAGTTGGTAGTGAGAAGAATGGTTGTAGTTTTCAATATAACTTTTTTCGTTTGCTTCAAATTCTTTTTTTTTCATTTTTTGTTTTCCATATAACCTGTGTCTTTTTTTTCCTCTCTTTTTCTTAAAAAGAGTTTAATTTTATTTTTAATTTGTTTTCCTATGCAGCTACTTTGTTATATTTTTCTTCCCCCTTTAATATTAACTGATTAATTTTATAAATCCTAAATGCAATAAACTAAATTCTTTATATTTTACTATTTTATTTTATTTTTAATGAAATAACCACCCACTTGGCTCTCTATTCTTTTTTAATTTTTTAAATTGTTTCTGCTTAATTTCCTTTACAAATCTCTGGGAAAATTTTAAATTTTCCTTTTAATCCATTGATCTTTTTAATATATCTTCACAATGCTTAATTTCTAGTTCTCTATAATTTATTTAAATTACTTTTTTTGTAATATTATTAATTTTTTTTAATCATTTTTTGTTTATTTAATAAATATTAAATGTAATTTACGAAAGAAAAGAAAAAAAAAACATTATATTCATAAAAATAAAAACTTAAATAAAATGTTTGTTTAAAAATAATAAAAAAAAACCGTATGAGTTATTGAAATATCTTCATTTTCATTACAAAAATCAAGTACTTTATATATACTCGCTACTGTTCTGTAAATTGAGTGATTTAAAAAAAAGATTACAGATTTACAGATCACCAAAATATTTGTATTAGTTTTAAAAACTGAAATGTTAGATTAATTCGATTTACAGAATAGGGGGATTGACTGGAAATACATTCTCTCCCCGGTTCTGTAAATCTAACCCTGGGAACGTTTTCTGTAAATCAAATTCACATGATTTACTTGTTTTACATTAAAACAGGTTTGTCTGCACGATAGCAATACGAGTAAATCATATGGATTCGATTTACAGATTAACAAAATATGCAAATTCGTTTTAAAAACGAAAACATTACTCGGATTTGATTCATAGAAAAGCGGGTATATTTGACAGAATTTTTTTATAAAAAATTTTTTGTATATAAAATTTACATTATCAGCCCAATTATGAATAAAAAATTCCGCGAGAGTTTGTTCCCCGGGAGTTTTTTCTCATTGAAATTGAATAGGAAAAATGAGAAAAGGGAAAAAACTCCCGCGGAATTTTTATTCATAATTGGGCTGTATAACAATAATTTCTATAGAAAATGTTCAGTATAACTGGATTTATCAATAGAAATTCGTCTGTGCAACAGTATTTTTATAGATGTTTCACAAATCTACGCTAATATGAATGAATTTTAAATTGTAGCATTAATTAGTTTGAAAAAAGTGCTTTTCAATATTATTTTGAAACAAAATTTTCCATTTCTGATTCAAAGGTAGGGCAGGAATTGTAGACTACAACCACAGTTTCCAGATACTTTTATGAAAAAATATTCGATTTCAAAAAACACAAAAAAGCGTTGCTGTAAGAGTTAAAGGATATTAATGGATAAAAATGTTAAAGGACATTTTTGATATTTTTGATCCTTACAGGATAAAGTAAAGATAATATAAAATATTTTACAACTCTTTTTATTCTTTTGACATACTTCTTTGAAGTCCTTTAAAAATGACAGAGGATCACGAAATGAAAAACTGAAGACGCAGTCCATTTAATTTATAGTTTCATACGTATATCATCCGGTTCGTGTCTAACGATTTTTTTTCTCTTTTTGTAGTACGTGAGTAAATCAATTAGCAAACGTTTGTTAAACGTTTTTTCTCAGAATGTTTCAATATTGTTCTTATTCTTTTCTAGCTTCGTACGTTTATATTAATGTACATTTTGCGCTCACGCTCACTGCAAAGAACAAAACGATAGCAAACGTTTCGTGTTGTTTGTTTCCGTACTCTACTTTTCTGTCTACAAACGGAATTAAAAATATTAGAATTTCTTGTTTGGTTTTTCATTACACAGTGATAGAAAAGTAAACGAAAAAATATACAGGGATTCGCAATACTGTTTTATTGGAGTCCATAGAATATGGAAATACTTATATATACAGTCCAATTATGAATAAAAATTCCCCGGGAGTTTTTTCCCTTTTCTCATTTTTCCTATTCAAATTCAATGGAAAAAAACTCCCGGGGAACAAACTCCCGCGGAATTTGTTATTCGTAATTGGGCTGATAGTTTTTCTAGATCACTTCTTTTTAGTCTAGTCGTAACAAAAGTAAAAAAAAAAAAGTTGAAAAACATCTAATCACAAAAATTGGCATAACTCATTCAGTTTATAGAAGAGAGAGGAAGAAATAGAGGAAAATCGTCTCCTAAAGACTTGTGCAAGTAAACTTGACGTGTGTGAATCAGCACTTACATACTTACGTGTTTTAGAAAGCTACTTTAGTATGCTTTTTCCCTAAAAAAGGAAAACAAATATTTTACTGCCTCACAATAAACTTAAAGCGTAAACAAAATTAAAATTTGTTGAGAACGTAGCGTTTTTCGAAACTTAAACGAACGTAACGCAGATATTTTCCAACCGATTTTCAAAAAGTCTCTTTTGTTTGAAAGGTAAAATATATGTATGTCTTTTAAATAAAAGAAACAATCTCAAAACTACATTCTTATGAGGTTTTGAGAACGTTTGCTAATAAAAAAGTCCTGAAGAGCGAGAAAAACTATAAGTATACACTTACAGTACAAATTTCATTTTTCAAGGTTCAGTGGTTAGGACAGGATTGTACGCTACGTTTAGCAAGTAAATAACTAGCCCTAAATATTTAGTTAATATTTATTTGTAGATAGTCCTTATAATTTATGTATTGTATGTATTTAATTTAGTCATGCATTTGTTTTTATTTTTAATATTTTCAGTTACATCTCTATACAGACTTTTATCAATTTATAGTTAGAAATCATCTACTATTATCATCTTTTGCATAATTAAATACACATTTCCCAGTCAAACATAAAGCTTAAAAAGAAATTAAAAGAAAAATATACCAAATATGAATATATTCATACACCTCTAGCAAATTCTTGAGCAGATAACTGGTAACAGCCAGAATTTAAAACCCTCATAATCAAGTAAGTATCTAATAGAAATAATTGTTTATAATTTATTTTGTAATTAAATCTTGCTTTTTATTATTTGCTGATTTTATAACAGGGTTATCGGCATGTGATTTGGAATACAACTTCCATAACTTTAAGACAAATATCGACAATTTTAATTATTGCTCATCTTAAATGGTAGGTAATACTTGATAAAACATTTTGAATATTAATATGTATATGTTTTTATTGTATTATATTTGTTTTTAGATAATTACTTCATTTAAATTCACATTCAACGATCCAGTTTAAAGCATCTTTAAAATTGCTACAATTCATATGAGTTTACATATTCAAATTGGTAAGTCTGTTTTTAATTTTTATATAAATAACTGACCCGTTTCGCTACGAAGATTTTTTTGTATAAAATATGAGTGATCCCAGATTGAGCTTATTTTCTCTAGAATCGCAATTTTTACAAAGTTATTAACGATTTATGATATTTAAGTTTTTATACTAAAAATTCATTTTTGGTGTAAAATATGAGTGAACACAGATTGAGCTCATTTTCCCTAAAATCGCAATATTTACGAATTTATTTTTTATACCCAAATACTAAAAAACCAATATTCTCTAGATTCGCAGTATTTGCGAATTTATTAACAATTTAAGATATTTGAGTTTTTGTACGAAAAATCGATTTTGGGTATAAAATATGAGAGATTGATTTTATTTTCTTTAGAATCGTAGTATTTACGAATTTATTATATTTGAGTTTTTTATACTCAAAATCGATATTTGGTATATAATATGAGTGATCACAGATTGAGTTGTATTTTCTCTAGAATCGCAGCATTTACAAAGTTATTAACGAATTAAAATATTAATTTTTTATAGTAAAAATCGATTTGATTTTGGATTTATCTACACTCACACTCAAAATAGTACCTTTGGTCCCCATTGAAATAATCAGGACTGTCTCAGAATTTCATTCCGATCGAAAGTGGAATTAATTCCGGATTTTGCTTCTTCAGAAAAAGTAAAAGGAAAATTTCTTTCGGAATGAAACCACTTTCAGTTTTCAAAGTGGAATTGATATTTGATTGTAATTATTTGGTTTTCTAAAATTTTTAATTAATTTCTGTACCAAAACCTTCACATTTGTTTTAAATGAAAAACGCTGTCAAATTAAAATTAGAAATACAGAATTATGAAATATTTTTGGAATTAATAAATTACACGGAATCTGAAGAACCTAAAACGAAATCGATCGGAATAAAAACTACGGAATTGAAACCATTCCGAAAAAAATGTGTGACAAGCCTAAATAGTAGTGGAAGTTCATAATAAAACATTCAGCATTCAACAGTATTTTATAAAAAAAAGTACCAAAAATATATAAAATGTTCGAATTTCCATATAGTACCGTTTAATAAGTAAAGAACACGTTTAGAAATTTATGTCTAAATTTATTGGTTTAAAATATACATGGTTTAGCAAAAAAGTTCCAAAAAAAACAGTTTTTACCCATTTTCTCCCCTAGAAGGATGAGATTTCGAAAAAGTACCAAACACCTGTCTGCTAATTTTAAGAGTAGATAAAGATGCAAAAAATTTTGTTTGTATATTTATTAGTTTATAAGATTACCAAATTTATCCGTTTTTACCTCCTAACCTTTGAATTTCCAAAAAAATCCCTTATTAGTGTATCTACATAGGGAGAGAGGAACGTATAGTCCAAAGTTCATGTCTCTACCTTTTGGCGTTTGCGCTGGGCGATGTTGAATCATTTAGATTATTCATTAGCACTAATTTTCAAATTTATGATTTAAATTCACAACTGCTGCTTCTAATTAACATGTCTTACCCCCATTAACACGAAGCCTGGTTATGGCCTAACTAATAGTTAAATTGTCGGTTAAGAATATTTTTGTATGAAAACTGTCAGTTTAACTATTAGTTAATACATAACCAGACTTCGTGTTACTGGGGGTTAATGTTAATAATTAAATTTTCTTAATAAAAAGATTTATAGCTTAATATATTTGAGAGTTTGTTGGGTAAAATAGTCATTCAAATTAATGTGAAAAGTAAATAAAGTGCGAATTGTCTCGTTTACATTCGGAAAGCCAACAAATCACGTAGATCAGAAATAAAAACTTGAATCGAGTTAATCGCCACACAGTTGTTGAGTTTTTCCACGCGGAAAATTCAAAAATGTCTGCGATATAAGTACTGTTTGGATTTGTATACCTTCATGAGAAGGGTATATATAAATTTATCATTCCGTTTGTAATTTCCACAATATAATTTTCCGACCCTACAAAGTATATATATTCTGGATTCTTATAGATAGCGGAGTCGATTAAGCCATGTCCTTCCGTCTGTCTGTTGAAATCAACTTTCCGAAGCCCCCAAATAACTTACCTACACGATTCATACATCAATATCTCCAGAATTCTTCCGGCTCAGTTGCTATTCAAAATCGGTCCACAAATGGCTGAGATATAAGGGAAAAACCAGGACAACCTCGATTTTTGACCTATATCTGGATTACTAAGTCATTAATATAGACAATATGGATATCTAATGATAGATATTTTAAAGACCTGTTGGAGCTTCAATGGGTCAAAATCGGAAAAAATATTTTTTAACCCGAATTTTTTTTTCGCTAAATATTAAAAAAAAAATTTAAAAAAGCAAAAATTTTTTTTAAAAAAAATTTAAATTTAAGAAAAAAAATTTCGAAAAAAAATTTGTTTCCAAAAAATAAAAAACAACTTTGGAAAAAAAATTTTGGTTTACCTAAAAATATTTAAAATTTTTATTTTGAAATATAATTTGGTGAAGGGTATATAAGAATATAGCTCTCTTACTTGTTTTGCTCTTGCTTAGTCAAATTCACAGATCTTTTAAATATGTACTTTAAAATTTTGAATGTATTCTCTTTTCCTGCCCCTATATTTTAATTTCATATTAATTTCATTTCTACAGTCATCATGCAGCAAGCCTAACACCTCCTCAATTAGCTCGACAAGTTAAAACTGATCATGCTGTATGTATTTAGTTTATTACCATTTATTTTGCGATCGGCCCCAATCAGTATCAGAAACTATAGTTTTTCAAATAAAAACATCACAACAGTTGGTTACAATTATAAATTACTTCATTTTTTGTTTATTACATTTTAAACATTTAAAAACTAAACTTAAAAGAATAAAGCCAGTATTTACAAAATAATAAAAACTATACCTAAGAATACTTTTTTAAAATGAATATTATATTATGCATGAATTTAATTTATACATAAACAAAACACTAAATTATTTATACATTATTATTTTATACATTAAAAGAAATGTATGCAAAGATATGTATGTATGTAAAAAAAAATATAATCGTTATTAAGTAGTACATTACATATTTTTGGACTAGATGAATTGGTATTTTTTAATTTATAAAAAATTATCCTTAATCTAAGCAGCTAGTTGGTTTTATTTTATATAATTTAAAAGCTGTTTTATTAATAAAAGAGAGATGGCATAATCTTTTCATACAAATTATGTTTGTAGCTCTTCTATAACTTATACAACCAACTCTGGCTAGTTCTTAAATAATGGAAAAGTTGTATTTATCAATTAAATTAAATAAAAATTTTCATTAGACATTTCATTAAAATACAAGTACATATTACTTTCGCCTTTTGCAAATAAAGTAGACACTTTTTTTAGGATATTACAAATTTCAAAACTTTTAAGACCTTGGACCTCTGTCAAGGATTTTCCTTTTTTTTAATAAATGCACATTTTTATATTTAGTTGTTTCACTTAAATACACATTATTATCCAGCTTTTGTTTTTTGTTTTGATGTGTTTAAAAGAAATATTTTGTTTAACAAAATTATTTCAATCTCTTTTCAATTCTCTCTCCCAATGGGATCATAAGCCACATCCCATTCAATTTCTTTTTTTTCCCGTTTAGGGTGTTTGTAAATTTTACATATGAACCGCTGAATTCTCTGTTGATACTGAGGGTTTGTCTTCGGTTTCGGGTTCATCTTTACATTGTTCCATATCAATGACCAGGCAGTCATAGGGCGGTGGAGGTATATCGAATTTAACTACACTATCATAGCTGGGTGGCAGTGAATCCACTATCCGCAGAATATCATTTTGGGAATTGATCTGCAAGAGAAGAAAATTACATTAATAAAATTGTAAAATGTTTATATTAGAGCGAATTTAGGTTTGAATTTAAAAAGTCAAGATAAAAGTAAAGTCGTGGTATAGTCTTAGTACAGTCTCGCTATAGTCTTGGTTAGTCTTGCTATAGTCTTGATATAGTTTTGCTGTAGTCTTGATAGTCTTGCTATAGTCCTCAATAGTCTTGCTATAGTCTTCAATAGTCTTGATATAGTCTTGCTATAGTCTTGCTATTGTCTTGGTATAGTCTTGCTATAGTCTTGCTATTTCCTTGCTATAGTCTTGCTATAATCTTGATATAGTCTTTAATGGTCTTGATATAGTCTTGCTATTGTCTTGCTATAGTCTTGATATTGTCTTGCTATAGTCTTTATATAGTCTTGCTATAGTCTTCAATAGTCTTGATATAGTCTTGCTATTGTCTTGCTATAGTCTTGATGTAGTCTTGCTATAGTCTTCAATAGTCTTGATATAGTCTTGCTATAGTCTTTAATAGTCTTGATATAGTCTTGCTATAGTCTTCAATAGTCTTTATATAGTCTTGCTATAGTCTTGCTTTGTCTTGCTATAGTCTTGCTATTGTCTTGCTATAGTCTTGGTATAGTCTTGCTATTGTCTTGCTATAGTCTTCGTATAGCCTTGATATAGTCTTCAATAGTATTGATATAGTCTTGCTATTGTCTTGCTATGAAAAAAATAGTCTTGCTATTGTCTTGCTATAGTCTTCGTATAGCCTTGATATAGTCTTGCTATAGTCTTTAACAGTATTGATATAGTCTTGCTATTGTCTTGCTATGAAAAAAATAGTCTTGCTATTGTCTTGCTCTAGTCTTGCTATTGTCTTTAATGGTCTTGATATAGTCTTGCTATAGTCTTGGTATAGTCTTGATATAGTCTTGCTATAGTCTTCAATAGTCTTGATATAGTCTTGCTATTGTCTTGCTATAGTCTTGCTATAGTCTTCAATAGTCTTGATATAGTTTTGCTGTAGTCTTGCTATTGTCTTGCTATAGTCTTCGTATAGTCTTAGTATAGTCTTGCTTTAGTGTTTGTATAGTCTTGGTATTATCTTGCTAAAGCCTTGTATAGTCTTGCTATTGTTCTTGGTATAGTCTTGATATAGTCATGCTATATTCTTGATGTAGTGTAAGTAAAGGCTTGGGGCATCTATATTAAATGTTATACACTCAACGGATTACTCGGGAAATTTCCTAAATACTTACATGTGTTACACCACTTCCACTTCCTGTCCGATTGCCCACTTCATCGATGGGACCAGCCCAAATGCAAACACCCATTCGATGCGTAACATAACCACAAATAATAACACTAACAATTAGCATACCAATGCCCAAAGCAAATACCAGCCATCGGCTTTCAGGACTATTGGCCATATCATGGAGATTCTTTTCCAATTGCAAGGCACACAATATCAAAATGGGTACGGCAATCATGGCCACCAGCAGATCAACTATGGGTCTTTGCTGGGACATTCTGTATGCTGTTCTGGCTGTGTCTGTAGAGGGAGAGGCTGAGGAGGCGGCAGTATTTCTTGAATTTGTGGTAGATGTTATAGAACGTGCTGCTATTGTATTGTGATTTTGCAGTACCATACTGAAAACGAACAAAAAAAATGAAATGATTAGTATTATTGAGGGTTTAGCTTTGAATTGAAATAAAAAAAATTTTATAAACCATATAAATAATAAAATAAATAATATTACGTAGTTTATTATATTATTTATTCTAATAATAATAATAAAATCACGTTTCTTTATCATATTCTCTGTCATTTATTGCGCTCTGTTTATTGATATTTGCTTTGTTAATAAATTCATTAATGAGGGCGCAAATTGGTCTAGTATTTTACGTTGCAGTTTTTTTTGTTTCGATTTCGAAAAAGTCAGCAAAAATACAAAAAAAAAAACAAATTTAATATTGTATGTTCTGGGAATAATTAATAACTTTTGTTTGCTTAAATGCAAGTAAATACAATTGTTATAATAATATTTACCACAGTCTAGTATAAGTAAATTTGTTAATTACAGACATTTCTTTAAGTATGTACTTCCCATTCGAATGTTTAATTAGCTGATTTTTATAGCCTTCACCTTCGTGAGGAATCGTATATATAAGTTTGTCATACCGTTTTTAATTTATTCTGGATCCTTATAGCTAGCGGAGTCGATTAAGCCATGTCCGTCTGTCTGTCTGTTGAAAACAACTTTCCGAAGCCCCAAATAATTTACATACACGATTTATACATCAATAACTTCGGAATTCTTCCGGCTCGGTTGCTCGACCTCGATTTTTGACCTATTTTTTACCTATATCTGGATTACTAACTCATTAATAGAGACAATATGGACATCTAATGATAGATATTTCAAAGACCTTTGCAAAAACGTATATATATGAGACCATAGTAAGTTGGACCTACAATGGGTCAAAATCAGAAAAAAAATATTTTTTAACCCGAATTTTTTTTTCGCTGAATATTAGAAAAAAAACTTGAAAAAACAAAAAAAAAATTCAAAACAAAAATTAAAAAAAAAACAATTCGATTTTTTTTTACAAAAAATGAAATAAAAAAAACCAAATTGGATATCTAATGATAGATATTTCAAAGACCTTTGCAAGGACGTATATAAGACCATAGTAAGTTGGACCTAAAATGGGTCAAAATCGGAAAAAATATTTTTTAACCCAAATTTTTTTTATCGCAAAAAAAAAAATTAAAAAAACAATTCGATTTTTTTTTTTTTTTTACAAAAAATGAAAAAAAAACAACTTTGGAAAAGACTTACTTGTTTATGTTATTGGAAGAAGGCATATTCGTCCCACCATGATAAACTGAAGTTGATTTTATAAAGGCCGATAGAATTTACGAAAGAGTTAACTGTCACACGAACGGTCATACTGCTATCACTTTTTGACAGTTATGATCAGTATACTCTGGCATTTTTTGGATATGCCTTCCAACAACTAATACAATTTCAAGCCTAAAAAATTCATCTATGGAAAGGGATTTTACACAAATGTGGAAAACATACCTTGAATGTATACCTAATTTAAAAAGTGTTTTAAAATGTTAGAAGGCCTTTAAAGGTTATGTTGAATATTAAAAAAAAAATAAATTTTCAATCCCTGTATAGTATTGTGTGAAAATTTATTAAGTTTAGTATATAGTTTTAATTTGTTCATAAATAAATTTGAAACTACTACCTTGTATCAAATACAGTTGACATCAGCAAATCTCCCGGCAAACTTACACGCATGTTGATTTATTGTTTAGGTTATTTTTATTATTATTTTTTTTAATACTAAATGTTATATATTTTCATTAATACATTATTGTGAAGCTTTTAAAACTTTAAACTTTGCTAGTAACTGTTTATTTTAACAAAAATTCTATAAAATACAATTTTGCATTTCAATATTTTATTTAAAGTTCTTTTCAAAATTTTTATTCAATATATTAAATGTTTTTTTAAATAACAGAAATGAATTATTAAACAAGTCTTTACCAAAAAACTTTTATTTGTAAACTGAACCAAATAAGGTCTCAACTCTTCGTTTTCTTTAAACAGATTTTGTTATTTTTTCCGCAAAAACGTTTTGTGATTTTAATGAATTTTTTACGATTTGTTTCATAAAGTATAAGTCAATATGTGGCCACGTTTTATTTTTAATTATCTTTGCTGCACGTATTAAATAGATCATGATAAATTATTATACTGCAATAAAATTTGAAAATTACAGGTGACACTTTTACGTATTTTCCCTATTAAACAACAGTTAAATTAACACACTTATTTTATTATTTATCTAAGGAAATGAACGATAATTAATGGCGGCTTATTTTGTTATAGATTAAAAAATTTGTACTTTTTTGAAATGTTTTACTCCCCACAAATAAGTCTACTGAAATGCATTATAGATGCTTCAATTCTAAGCGGATTTTTGTTGTGTTTATCAGTCAGTCTAATAGTCTTGATATTAGAGAAGAGATACACATTTGGAGCTTGTGTTTTCCAAAATTTTAATAAACTTCCTGAAAAAGACTTATAGAGAATTAATAATTTAAAAATTTTGAATGAATATTTCTGCTGCTCCTACAAGATTACTAAGTAAGTGAGAGTGTCCTGAGATAATGCTTTGGAAAGAGCATGATATAAGGCTGACATAACCACAAATAATAACAGGCAAATTCCTGTCATTGTCTCTCTGGTTTATTGATCATACCATAAAGATTATTTTGTAAGATCAACTATATGTCTTTGTTGGGCGATTCTGAAGAAATTTCTGACTGTGTCTGGAGAGGAGCTTACATTAGAAGAACCCGAATATTTTTTCACCAAAAAAAAAGAAATTGAAAAACCAAAATAATTTTTATAAAAAAAAAAAAAATTTTAAATAACAAATGAAAAAAAAACTTTGGAAAATAAATTTGTTTACCTAAAAATATTTAAAATTTGTATTTTGAAGTATAATTTGGTGAAGGGTATATAAGATTTGGCACAGCCGAATATATCTCTCTTAATTGTTAAAATACTCTTTTGTAATACAGGTCGTTTTACAGCGTGTTAAAATTTACCATCTTGTATGTGAAAACTATTTGAACTCTTTTAAAGTGTTAACTGATTTTTGTAAAACAGTTAACACTGAAGATGTTAATAGAATTGAATTGAACATAAGCAATGTGTTGTACATAGTACAGTGCAGTTCTTTCTTCTACAATACCTATATTTTTAAGATCGCTACTAAATTCTACATATACAGCCCAATTATGAAAAAACTCGCCGGGAGTTTTTTTCCCTTTTCTCATTTTTCCTATTCAAATTCTATGTTAAAAAAACGAAACTTCCAGGGAATTTTTTTTTTACATAATTGGGCTGATAATTTATTTTCAAAATTGTCCACTGGCAATTTTATAAAAGATAGACGTTTTTTTCTATAAAAATATTAATATTGTATTCCAGGGATATTACACTATTTAAAGATTATAAATTCATTCATTTATTTGAAGGCATTAAGCTGAACATGGTCCAGAATATGACTTGTATATGGTTTAATTCGAACAGGTAGATCAACTTAAACTATATTAATGTACTCTTTACCTTATGCTACCACCTGAGAGATATAAAATTGGCGATAATTTTCATTAGTCAATTTAAAATATTCGTGATCACCATGTCCAAATTAATAAGAAAACATACATACAGCTGCGGTCAAAATAATAGCACCACGACATTCATATTGTTTTATAATAATATTACGTAAAAACTGTTAAATTAATTTTTGTTGTTTTTGTATAAATTTATGCTTAATTCAATGAACTTTCAAACCTTAAAAATAGTTTTGAAAATTAGATGCAAATTTTAAAGAAAAACTTCATAATATATAAATACCTAAGAAATTCATCAGTCAAAAAAATAGCACCACGATAGAAATCGATTAAAATAAATAAAAATTAACCAGGACAAAATTTAATTTAGTAACAATTATTATGGTTTGTAATGTTCTTAACACGTTATTATTAAAAGTAAAATATTGTTGTCTTTTGTTTTCGTATTTTTTGGCAAAAAAGAGACCGACCACCTCCTTCCTACCTATAAAGATTCTTAAATTTTAAACATTTTTTATCGAACTTGTATGCCAAATATATTTTTTCATTCCCCAAAATAAATTCTTAAATATTTTTGGTTTCCTTTTACCCTTTCTGTGACTTTTGGCCATCTGTTTTGAATAAAATTGTGTTTGGGGATATCGCATCCTGTCCCACGACATTGACCTTTTAGCTTGAAACCCAAATTTATATCAGTTTATTATTCCATAGATCATTCCTATGGTCATAATTTCATTGATTTATATCTGAGTATGATTTTATCAAGCATTTGATCATATAAGATTGAATTATTTATTCCACATATTCAATATAGTCTTCGAATGTTGTAATAGAAAAACCACAATCAAAATACAATTTTAAAATCTGTGTGTTTGTAAGATAAGATGAATATATTCACCCCTATCGGCAATAACATGTGAAATTTTGTTCCCATGAAATATCCATTTCCCTCGAAGGGAAAATTGCTATCGGGAATATCATGATGAACTTTACATTCACAATAGTTGATTTTGTTCGTAACAGCTGTTTATTGTTTACAAAATTCCATCTAAAAATTTCACAACAAGGGGAATTTTTTTCACGTGAACAAAGTTGATGAACGAAAAATGGAAAAGGGAAAATATTTCATGTGAAATGTTGATTCGCGATTGGAGTGATTATCTTTTCTTTTGGTTGAAATTGGATTCGGATAACTTTCTATAGAAGTCTGATATCAAACAATATAATTTGTTTAATTATTTGACCAAAAAGTGTTTTGGTACTTGAATGTTGAAAAATGGTAATGGTCAGCGAATAACTGCAACACTAGTCGTCACTTTTGACCACCGTGCAGAACATAAATGCCTGATTTTCGAAACGGTGGGCCAAGAGTGTTATGATTAAAAGCGATAAGCGGTTGGGCAACCTAAAATTTATATTTATATTTCAACGCAATGTTTTTTTAAAACCATTTCTAAATATCTATAAGTAGTTTTATTCTGAATTAATCTAATTTGTATGTTCAGAAATCATAATTTTTTAAACTAGAGCTCACATGTACCACTTTTTTTGTTACTAAAAAAATTAGAAAAGTAAAATTAATTTTTTTTGTTTTTAATTTTATTCATTTCGATATAAATAGATTCAAATTATAATTTAATGGCGATTTTTTAAAACAAAAACATGAATATTCTATATTTTTTCGACAATTTCTTACGATGGTGCTATTATTTTGACTGCACAAAATCTGGGTATTTTTCAAAAATACCATATAATTGATTGAAAGGTTAATATTTCTTAAAGAAAACTTTACTCATAGAAGAAACAGAGATTAATTAACGATCTTATATTATATTTAATTAAAACTACTATATAAATAAAAATATTTCCCATGTTAATTGCTTTAAGGTTCTGTGGTGCTATTATTTTGACCGGCACTGTACATATTTTACAAATTGAAATTCTACAAAATAATTTAATTAAAAAGCAATTATTTTAAAAAAGATAGAGGGTTATATAGGTGATAGAAAAATTACAAAAATACAAATTTATTTTTTTCTTTTAAATGAAATTTTGCCAGCAAAAACTCATTTTCATGAAAATCTAAGATAGAGAGTATTGATTATAGCCCCTCGATGTGATTAATTAACTTTACAACCGCCTCTTAAAAACGTTTGTCGTTTTAATTATGTTTATGATAAGGTAATAAACGATTATAACGATAACGATCAGGCTAATGTAGAGCTGATGCAGTAGACTAGCAGATAAATGCAGTCATCGCACTAATTATGACTTTGTGATAAGAGCTCATTGAAATTGTGATGATGATTATTAATCGTATGTTTTTGTTGTTGCTGTTGTAGCACTTTTTCTTCTTCTTTTTATTGTATGTATGATAACAAAAGGTCATTTGGTTAGAGATTAAAAGAAGCAAAAAAAAATGAGCAATTAAATTGTGTTGCAACGGTAAATATAAATATATATAAATATATATTCATTTTGTTTTGCTTTTCTTTTTTTTTTGCATTGGCTACAACAATGACAACATGTGTTTATTAAGACTTGGTTGTTGTTATTGTAGTTGTTCTCTTACAACAACAATTGTTATTTATGTATTTATATTATTTACACACTAACAAGTGTAGGAGAATGACTTGTACAAAAAGTAAACAATAATAAATAAATAAGATGACAGAGAGTGACGATGATGATGATGTTTGTTTATCTTTTTTCATTTAGTTGTTACTTTTATTGTTACAGTGTTGTATGTAGCTGCTGCTAAATAAATTCTTAGTTTAATTTTTTTTTTATTTAAATATAGATTTATTTAAATTGCACATGTGAGTAGTGAGCTAATGATAAGAGAGTGTAAAATTGCTGTCGTATAAAGTATTTTTTTTATATATTTAATGAAATATTTGTTTCCATAATGGTGTAAATTAATTTTTTGTTGCTAGTAGTAGTTGTTGGCTGTTCCAATTTATATTCCAAATCATGTGACTAAAACGATTTCTATAAAAGTGGGCTCACGAGAAGTTGGGTGGTGTAGTGTACTCGTAATGAGTTGGTATTCGTATGAATTGTGTAAAAATTATTGCATTTAAATTGCAGTTTGTTGTTGAATGATGATCTGAATTTGTTAAAACTAAAGCAGAAAACATGTTTGTTTAATTACTCAAAATAAAAATTTAATTAATTAAGATTAATTAGCTTTAATCTAGAACAGTCATGCCCAAGCCCTATACTCTTGGTACTCTTTTGTTTTTGTAATTGCTCTTAGCTATAGGCTGTGTGTTTTGTATACTCACTAGAGCACTCAGCACTAGCAATTCAAAATACACAAACAACTTTGTCTTATTATTTTTTTGTCGTTCTTCACTGAATACACGCATGTTGAAACCAACAACACTTTCGTATGCTTTGCTGGTAAACATTGAAGACTGCGATCATCCATGTAGATTTTGTTTTTGTTTATCGTATGATATTTTAAAAATGTTTGTGTGTTGAAAGTGAGTTTTTTCTTTTTTCTTTGTATGAATTGGTTTTAGCAACAACAAATATTGAATAAAAAGTAGCTTTTCTTTAAATGTATTGGTGTTTACTCTTCCATAAGGAACTTGTGGGCACCCCTGGTTTAGAACATCTGAAATAAACTGAGATGTCAATTTTGAACAATAATATAAATTTAATCATGAATATTTCAACCAATTACCTCAGCATTTCTCTATTTATAGTTTAATCGTGGCTGTCGTTCGTTTTCGATCACTGATATTGCAAGATCGTCAGGTGAAATTTATACATTATTGGGCAATATTTAGTTCTAAACTACAGATTTCTTTAAGAGATTTAATGCGAAAAAGTGAATTTGAAATAAATAAGTGGTTGGTTCCCTTATTTGGGTCATAAATAAACGCATTAAAACACAACTTTAAATATTTAACTCCAACTCAATTTTACTTTAAAATCATAGGCAATTTGCAACAGTTTAACAATAATTTATTAAACATTTAAATAAACAATGACGATCATTGCAAAACACGATTTGTTTATTTACAAATTACAACATCAATAATGTTTGTTCTAGACTTTTCAATTGAATTATAAAACCGTTCAATTACTTAAATCATTTATGCATAAATATAATTTAATAACAAATAAATATTAAATCATATTACAGTTTATGTAATACATATTTGCTTTTCAAATTGCTAGCCACAGCCAACTTAAATCAATCACATATGTTCACACGTAACAATTTAAATAAAACTAAAATCATTTCTCTAAAAGCTGGCAGCAAGAGAGTGAGTGAGTTATCGAACTTAATTAATGTGTTAATTGGATCAATGTATTATTTGTATTTATTTATCAATAAGCAATTCAATTCATTCATGATTTTCTCGTGAGCAGCACGCAGTTGCCATCTGTGAATATACATATTTTTATTGTTGTTGCTAGTTTGCGGAAATATTTAAATATTTTACACAACACATTCATTGTTATTAATCAATTACCAACGTCATTTTATAATTTTCATTGCCATTATTGAGGCGGGAAAGAATCTTGTTTACACAAAGAACAGAGGAAGTTTAAATGAATAAACAAGATTGTTTAATTATAATTTTTGTCTGCAACCTAGCCGCTAAACGCTACATTAAACATTAATTAACCCCTTTAAATTTACTCGAAATTCGTCTACAAGGCTGCTAATTTACATCGACAAATGGAGAAAATACACGAACGGAATCTTATGCAACAACATAGTTATCTGGCCGGCTATGTGGCTGAAACTAAAGATCACTGATCTTTACGTAACCGTATAATAGAAAATGGGCTCTCTCTAAAGATGATGAAAATGCGTTTCAGTTTAGATTTTTAAAAAGTTCCGTGAGTCCAAAGCATTTCATGGTTGAAAATTCCCAAGTTTTTACTATATAATTATCAAAGGATGACAGCGCAATTCTTGACATTTCATTATATGACAGCCAATTTACTTCTAACCTCAAAATTTGTCCAGCTAAAAGTTCTCTTACCGCAGAGCCATTTCTTCAGGTTAGGAAACAGGAAATAATCGCTGGAGGATAAATTTATTACCTTTATTAATAGATTTTTGCCATGTGTGTCATTGTGGAAAAGCTTTTTGTTTTTCTTTATTAAAGGTGTTCGTTTTTTGTTGCAAAACGATATTTAGTTGTGAATAATATTCGCCCGAGATCGGCGATCCCGTAAGCATCCAAAAAAACTGTCACCATTACTTTTTTGGACAACAGAACATACTTGGCCTTTTTTATAGAGAATATGATGGATGGGGTAGCAAATCGTAGCCCAATTTATAGATTTTTTTAGCACACGAAATTCATTTTTTCTCACTTTCGTTGAAATTCGCAAAATTCACAAAAACTCCTAAAGATTACTGTTGATCCCTTATTTACTGAACTAGAACTGAACTAGAACTGAACTAGAACTGAACTAGAACTGAACTAGAACTGAACTAGAACTGAACTAGAACTGAACTAGAACTGAACTAGAACTGAACTAGAACTGAACTAGAACTGAACTAGAACTGAACTAGAACTGAACTAGAACTGAACTAGAACTGAACTAGAACTGAACTAGAACTGAACTAGAACTGAACTAGAACTGAACTAGAACTGAACTAGAACTGAACTAGAACTGAACTAGAACTGAACTAGAACTGAACTAGAACTGAACTAGAACTGAACTAGAACTGAACTAGAACTGAACTAGAACTGAACTAGAACTGAACTAGAACTGAACTAGAACTGAACTAGAACTGAACTAGAACTGAACTAGAACTGAACTAGAACTGAACTAGAACTGAACTAGAACTGAACTAGAACTGAACTAGAACTGAACTAGAACTGAACTAGAACTGAACTAGAACTGAACTAGAACTGAACTAGAACTGAACTAGAACTGAACTAGAACTGAACTAGAACTGAACTAGAACTGAACTAGAACTGAACTAGAACTGAACTAGAACTGAACTAGAACTGAACTAGAACTGAACTAGAACTGAACTAGAACTGAACTAGAACTGAACTAGAACTGAACTAGAACTGAACTAGAACTGAACTAGAACTGAACTAGAACTGAACTAGAGCTGAACTAGAACTGAACTAGAATTGAATTGGAACTCAAAACTTCCAGACTTTCAAAAACACAGTTTAAATGTCTATTTAGGTAAAATAGGGATTTGAAATCGGAAACACGTTTAAAAACTAGATAAATTTATCTATCAAATTCTACAACTACAAACATCCTTATTTAATCAATTATCTGTAGGCTGTTAATATTACTGATATTTTTTAGCGCAGTAAAGACGTTTTAAATAAAATTGCTGTTGCTTTTGTTCTCCTAAATTTAAGCAAAAGTATGAAAAAACTAGAACATGTCATCAGGCTCTTTTTTCCCCTTCTGCAACTGTAATATACAATTAACACTTTAGTTATCTGTTAACAGGTGGTAGGTAGTTGACAGGAACAGTGTTGAATTTTAATTAACAAGAGGGAAACTCAAAAAGTCAAGTAGTTTCCTAACTGCTCTGGTATGTAAAGGCCATAATAATTGGTGTCACTGTCAAACTGGATTGTTTTATGCCCCTTTGCTTGCATTCTAGAATTAATTATGGAGTATCGTTTTTTCTGTAACATATTATTTTGCCACACTTTAAAATAAATCTTAATATTTAATCACAAACATATTTGAATATTTTGCTTCAACATTTTAAATCAGAGCACGCTGATGTTTGAATGGAATTCGTGATGTCCCGTTGCATGTACTTTAGAACTAGTTGTGTAACTAGTAACGGTTTTTATATTTTGCTACACTTTAAACAAATCTTAATAGATTAAAATCATAAACATAATTCGATCATTTGATTTAACATTTTTTTTAATATTTGTCTCAATTAACTTTAATTTTCGTTAGTATTAGCACAGAGTAATTATTTTTATTATTATTTAAACAATTAATGATTCAGTTTTAAACAAAATTATTTCAAAAACAGATTTGTTTAATTCTCTATATATTTTTTTTTTATTATTTGGTTAAATACTTTATTTAGTTTTTTTATTTATTTTATATTTTTTCAATTGTTTAATAAACTCATTAAAATTATTTATATTTATTTCAAAATCAAAGAAAAAACACTTTAAAAACTCCGCATTGAATTGTTGTTTTTTAAACGTTAAAACAAACACGATAAAATAAACCTTTTGCCACAAACGTTGTTGATTGACTGTTAAAATTTACATTAAACTTTAAAGAAAATTACAATTATTATTATTATTTTTTTTGCTGTAGTACTTTTTTTCTCCAACGTAGAGTTTTTTTATACAATACAAAACGGCAGAACGATCGACAGACAGATATAAGTGATTTAAATACATACTTACAATCATGGTGATCATGATGATGATGATATTGTACTTAATTTTTTTACGTCCGTCCGTCTGTCTGTCTGTATGATAAAATTTAATTTATTATCAATGTAGTTAATAAATGAAGCATTTTTTGTAGTTTGTACTGCTGCTGCAGTTGCTTTTCTTTTAGGAACCCTCGACTCTCATAACAGTTTGACTCATATCGATCATGTCGGAAAGTCATTGAGACCGACATAGTGCCTGGAGTTTTTGTTTTTTGTGTTGGTTTGTTATTATATTATTTATTCGGTATTACAATTACATTTTGCTGTGGTTTCATTTTATTTGTTATGTTTTTTTGGTTTGTTGCTGCTGATGCAGCAGATTTTTATTATAACTACAAATCCCATCGTTGGACTTTAAACTAAAAAACGTGACTGCAACAGCTGGCTGGCTGGGCTGGCTTCTATTCAGTAATATGAATGAGTATTTTTATTTCATGCTTTAACTTTAGGAAATAAAAGGAAACAGTGTTTTATTTAGCAAACAATAGAAGAACTTTTGTAAAAGGGGAAATGAACTATAACGGATTTTCATTTCTTTTGTTTATAACAATTATGGTTGTGTTAAGGAAATCAGAAAATTTCAATAAATAGTTTGTTGTGGAACGTGTCAGTAAAAAGAATTTAGAGTTAAGAAAGAAAACAATTATTTTAATATTTCCCATTAAGACTAATTGAAAAGTCGTAAAGTAGGGATTAGATATCGGTTAGAAGATTAAAAAGTAGAGATCTTTATTTGTAACAAATCTGAAAACTCCATACTTGCTCATTTAAGCAAATAACAGCAGATTGTCAATAGTACTGATATTGTTTAGGAGCGAAATTTTTTTGTAGCACAATAGTTGATTTTGTCCTGCTGACATTTCACCAAAAGTATGAGGAAATCAGTGCATGTCATCAGGCTTACACTATTCTCCTCTCTTCCAAATCTGATGTACAACCGAATTGCAAACAAAGCAGATGTGAACTGTGTCACTAGAGGTTTTTCATATAAAAATGGTCATTCGACCCCAAAACCTGTTCTAAATTAATATAAAAATGAAAAGAAAATCAAATAATAACAGATTTTTGTAGCGAATATAATATTATTCGAATATTATAAACGAATAATGGGTAAAAGTAAAATGCTTTATTACAAAAACTTTTTTAAGGTGTTGAATAAGAACATTTTGGTATAAAATGTGATTTTTGCAACGAATAAAAAGTTAATCGAATAATTGAAAACGAATAATCGTTAATATTTAGGCTAAATTAACTTAATTCAAATCAGTTTCATAATAAAAAATATTGAATAATATAAGATTTTTGTAGCGAATAAAATATTATTCGAATAATTATAAACGAATAATCGGTAACAAAACAACTGCATAAAAACAAAAAAACTTCGTTTAAACAAATAAATAAAGATTTTTGGTTATACCACTGGATTTTTGCAACGAATAAAATATTAATCGAATAATTGAGAAAAAAAATAATTGTTTAATATGTGGCTTCACGACTAAAAAACCTGTTCCAAATTATTATGATAATGAAGAAATTAAATAATAACAAAATTCTGTAGCGAATAAAATATTAATCGAATAATTATAAACGAATAATCGGTAAAATTAAATTAGAAGGCGTATAAAACTGTTTGTAAATTATTAAATAAGAAGATTATGCTAAACATTATATTTTTGCAACGAATCAACAAATTAATCGAATAATTAATAATGAATAATCGTTAAAATTTAGGGTTAAGAAACACTAGATTTAATCCAAATTAGTTTTGTAATAAAAAATATTAAATAATATACGATTTTTGTAGCGAATAAAATATTATTCGAATAATTATAAACGAATAATCGATAAAATTAAAAGTCGTTATTACTAAAACTATTTGTAAAGTGTTAAATGACAACATTATGCTATAAAATTTAATTTTTGCAACGAAAAAAAATATTAAATAATCGAAGATTTTTGTAGCGAATAAAATATTAATCGAATAATTATAGACCAATAATGGGTAAAACTAAAATGCTTTATTACAAAAAACTTTTGTAAAGTGTTGAATAAAAACATGTTGTTAAAAAAGGTGATTTTTGCAACGAATAAAAAGTTAATCGAATAATTAAGAGCGATTAATCGGTAAAATGTTGGTCTTACAAACACAAAATTAAATTTAAATTAGTACTATAATAAAATAAAACAACAAAAAACTTTTTTTAACTTTTAAATAAAGATATTTTGTTATACCACTGGATTTTTGCAACGAATAAAAATTTAATCGAATAATTGAGAACGATTAATCGTTAAAATGTTGGTCTTACACCACAAAACTAAATTGAAATTAGTATTTTACTAAAAAATATTAAATAATATTAGATTTTTGTACCGAATAAAATATTATTCGAATAATTATAAACGAATAATCGATAAAATTGGAAGGCGTTATTACCAAAACTATTTGTAAAGTGTTAAATAAGAAAATTATGTTATAAAATATGATTTTTGAAACGAATAAAAAGTTAATCGAATAATTTAAAACGATTAATCGTTAAAATTTAGGCATAAAGACCTCAAAACTAAATTGAAATTGGTATTGTAATGAAAAATATTAAATAATATAAGATTTTTGTAGCGAATAAAATGTTATTCGAATAATAATAACCGAATAATCGGTTAAATTAGAAGGTGTTATTACTAAAACTGTTAGTAAATTGTTAAATAAGAAAATTATGTAATAAAATATGAATTTTGCAACGAATAAAAAATTAATCGAATAATTTAAAACGATTAATCGTTAAGATGTTAGTTTTACAACCACAAAACTAAATTGAAATTAGTATTATAATAAAAAATATTAAATAATATACAATTTTTGTAGCGAATAAAATATTATTCGACTAATTATAAACGAATAATCGGTAAAATTAGAAGGCATTATTACCAAAACTGTTTGTAAAGTGTTAGATAAGAAAATTATGTTATAAAATATGATTTTTGAAACGAATAAAAAGTTAATCGAATAATTTAAAACGATTAATCGTTAAGATGTTAGTTTTACAACCACAAAACTAAATTGAAATTAGTATTATAATAAAAAATATTAAATAATATACGATTTTTGTAGCGAATAAAATATTATTCGAATAATTATTAACGAATATTGAAAGGCGTTATTACTAAAACTGTTTGTAAAGTGTTAAATAAGAAAATTATGTTATAAAATATGATTTTTGCAACGAATATAAAGTTAATCGAATAATTTAAAACGATTAATCGTTAAAATTTATGCTTAAGAAACACTAGACTTAATTGAAATTAGTATTATAATAACAAATATTAAATAAAATGTTTGTAGCGAATAAAATATTATTCGAATAATTATAAACGAATAATCGATAAAATTCAAAGGCCTTATACTAAAACTGTTTGTAAAGTGTTAAATAACAACATTAAGCTTTAAAATTTTTTTTTGCAACGAGTAAAAAGTTAATCGAATAATTTAAAACGATTAATCGCTAAAATTTAGGCATAAGAACCACAAAACTAAATTGAAATTAGTTTTATAATAAAAATATTAAATAATATACAATTTTTGTAGCGAATAAAATATTAATCGATTAATTATAAACGAATAATCGGTAAAATTAGAAGGCGTTACTACCAAAACTGTTTGTAAAATGTTAAATAAGATAATTATGTTATAAAATATGATTTTTGCAACGAATAAAATGTTAATCGAATAATTTGAAACGATTAATCTTTAAGATGTTAGTGTTACAACCACAAAACTAAATTGAAATTAGTATTATAATAAAAAATATTGAATAATATAAGATTTTTGTGGCGAATAAAATATTATTCGAATATTTATAAACGAATAATCGGTAAAATTAAAAGGCGTTATAATAATTTAAAACGATTATTCGTTAAAATTGAGGCATAAACACCTCAAAACTTAATTAAAATTAGTCTTACAATAAAAATATTAAATAATTTGAGATTTTTGTAGCGAATAAAATATTATTCGAATAATTTTAAACGAATAATCGGCAAAAAACAACTGCCTTTAAGAAAAATTTGGTTTCAACTGTTAAATAAAGATACTTTGTTATATTTTTGGCAAATTTCAATGGCCCAAAAAGACTAATTTAAAAGTAGACCATTTTTATGATCTGTTTCACTTCAGTAAAACACTGTGCCATGATCAAATTACATTTGGCTTATATTGTTATTGTTATATTACTCACTTTGGTCGTGCCTCCCAGAAAACAGCCAAACAAAATATGATTTAATTATTCCTATTGCGTTGGTGTCTTTATAGGAAAAAATATTAAATAATTACAAAATTAATAATAAACAATTATTGTGCTAAAAATAAAAATTTCAGAGTTCTGTTTTAAATTTTTTAATGCTAAAATCCTAAAATCGAACGTCTTTAGAAAGGAAAACAAATCTTTCCCTTATCTAAATAACGGAAAGTACTTGAAATAGTTCTTAAATTATGATTAAAAAAATCATAATTTAACTGTGTTTGTTAATAATTAAATAAATATTTCTTTTAAACAGAAACCTCAGAAATATGAGGTTTCTTTTTTTTATTGTATTACAGTCTTAACCACAAAATTGTTATTTCATTAGAAACTTTTGTAAGCGTGTTTATTATGTCTGGATAGATTTGTAATCAAAATCTAGTTGGTTTACTAAACCGATTGAAATATATTGTGGTTTCTTTACCAAGCCACCACAATCGTAACAATTTTAGGAGAGAGAAATTTGATTTTTTTGTTATAAATTTCTCAGTAGTCAAGAAACAAGTATAGAAATTGTATTAATATATTAAAAATCATATTATAGAGCATAATTTTGCTAACATTCAAACGATTTAGTTTCCGGAACCTAAGTTTTTAGTTGGTTTTACAAAATGTTTGTAGAGGCTATCATTTACAAGTTGCTCTAAGCTTATTTATGTATTTTTAAAGCAGAATTGTATTGATTTCTTACATTTCCCTTAATTTAAGTTGAAACTATAAATCCTCATTGTCCAAGCGGCAACTTAACATCTGACAGATGCCTGCCATGAAATTCTTATTCATATTTATCTCTTTCTAAACATGTTTTAAGCTAGCTCCCTTTTGCAATTCAAATTTACAAACTGCCCACCATAACCACTTAAATAGCTTAAGTATTATTAATAAATTATTTATGAATTAAACTGCATTGTAATTAAAACCAGTACGGAAAATATTGTATCTTTACAAAGAACCTCCACAAGATCGGTCAATTTAATAGCAGCCAGTTTCTAAGGCAACTTTATTACACAATATTGTGTTTTTTTCCCTTTTCAAAAATTTATATATTTTTTTGCAATAATAATAATAAAAGCTAAATACAACAGCAATAAGAATATTATTTAATAATAAAACGAGCCAGCAGTACAACGACAACGACAAATTGCTATTATGAAATCGAGTATTTCATCTTAATTGAGTGGTGACTGTGGTGTCAATTCTTCTGTATTTTAAATTAAGTAAATATTATTATTCTCGTTTTGTCACTAAAAATAGCCAGTACAAGTATGTAAATTAAATAGTAAAATTAATAGAATTAAATGCAAGTGAACAACTAAACAAACAAATGAATAATCGTTAGAGATATTTAAATAAACACACACACGTTTTTGCAATACTCTATAATAGTTTAATTGTTATGAACAAGATTATTCGAATAATCTTAGATTCGCTGAAAAAAATTTATATTTTTTATTATAATACTTTAAGTTTTGTGTTTCATAAGCCTAAATTTGAACGATTAATTGTTCTTAATTATTCGATTAACTTTTTATTCGTTGAAAAATTTAATTTATTATATTTATCTTATTTAACAGTTTAAACAAAGTTTTTTGTTATTAAGCAGTTGTTTTGTTGGCAAATATTCGTTTAAAATTATTCGAATAATATTTTATTCGCTACAAAAATCTTCGATTATTTAATATTTTTTATTATGAAACTGATTTGGATTGAGTTATGTGGTTATTTAGCGATTAATCGTTTTCAATTATTCGATTAACTTTTTATTCGTTGCAAAAATTATATTTTATAACAAAATGTTCTTATTTAACACTTTAAAAAAAGTTTTTCTTAGAACGTATTATAATTTTACCAATTATTCGTTTATATTATTCGAATAATATTTGATTCGCTGCAAAAATCTCATATTATTTAATATTTTTTATTATGAATCTAATTTGGATTACGTTTTGTGGTTATTTAGTGTAAATTTTAACGATTATTCGTTCTCAATTATGCGATTAACTTTTTATTCGTTGTAAAAATCACATTTTAATATTATAATCGCAACAAAAATCTGTTATTATTTTATTTCATTATTTTTTTAAAATTTTAAACTGTGGTTCTTAAGCCTAAATTTTAACGATTAATATCCCCAATTATTCCAAAAATTTTTTTTGTTCGCTACAAAAATCTTATATTATTAAATATTTTTTATTATTTATTCAGTTTTGCAATTCTAAGGCCGAAATTTCGACGATTAATCGTTTTTAATTATTCCATTAACTTTTTGTTCGTTACAAAAATCACATTTTATACCAAAATTTTCTTATTCAATACTTTTACAATCAAATTTTATAATAAAGCATTTTATTTTTAACCATTATTCGTTTATAATTATTCGAATAATATTTTATTCGCTACAAAAATCTTATATTATTTAATATTTTTTATTATGAAATTAATTTGGATGAAGTTTTGTGGGTATTTAGCATAATTTTTAACGATTAATCGTTGTAAATTATTCGATTAATTTTTTATTCGTTGCAAAAATCACATTTTAATATTATATTCGCTACAAAAATCTGTTATTTTATTTATTTCATTATTTTTTAAAATTTTAAACAAGTCCTGTGGTTCTTAAGCGTAAATCGTTGCCAATCATTGGATTAATTTGTTTAATTCGTTACAAAAAACTTATATTATTAAATATTTTTATTATTTAACTGATTTGGATTCAGTTTTGCGGTTCTAAGGCCGAAATCGTTTTCAATTATTCGATTAACTTTTTATTCGTTGCAAAAGTCGCATTTTGTACCAAAATTTTCTTATTCAATACTTTTAAAATAAAATTGTGTAATAAAGCATTTTATTTTTAACCATTATTCGTATATAATTATTCGAATAATATTTTATTCGCTACAAAAAACATATATTATTTAATATTTTTTATTATGAAACTGATTTGGATTAAGTTTTGTCGTTCTTAAGCTTAAATTTTAACGATTAATCGTTCCCAATTATTTGATTAATTTTTTATTCGTTATAAAAATTAAAAACTTTTTGTAATAAAGCATTCTTAAGCCTAAATTTTAACGATTAATCGTTCTCAATTATTCGATAAATTTTTTTATTCTTTATAAAAATCAAAAACTTTTTGTAATAAAGAATTTTAGTTTTACCGATTATTCGCTTATAATTATTCGAATAATATTTTATTCGCTACAAAAATCTGTTATTTGATTTTTTCATTATTTTACTAATTTGAAACAGGTTTTGTGGTCGTGGAGCGAAATATTTAACGATTATTTGTTCTCGATTATTCGATTAATTTTTTATTCGTTGTAAAAATCACATTTTATAACAAAAATGTTTTTATTTAACATTTTATAAATAGTTTTTATAATAAAGCATTCTAATTTTGCCGATTATTCGTTTATAATTATTCGAATAATATTTTATTCGCTACAAAATATTTTTATTCGCTACATTTAATATTTTTTATTACGAAACTGATGCGGATTAAGTTTTGTGGTTATTTAGCCAAAATTGTGACTAATCGTTCTCAATTATTCGATTAACTTTTTATTCGTTGCAAAAATCACATTTTATATCAAAATATTCTTATTCAACACCGTACAAAAAAATTTTGTAATAAAGAATTTTATTTTTTACCGATTATTCGTTTATAATTATTCGAATAATATTTTATTCGCTACAGAAATCTTATATTATTTAATATTTTTTATTATGAAACTAATTTAAATTATGTTTTGTGGGTATTTAGCCTAAATATTAACGATTATTCGTTCTCAATTATTCGATTAACTTTTTATTCGTTGCAAAAATCACATTTTATACCAAAATATTCTTATTCAACACTTTACAAAAAGTTGTTGTAATAAAGAATTCTAGTTTTATCCATTATTCGTTTATAATTATTCGAATAATATTTTATTCGCTACAAAAATCTGTTATTTGATTTTTTTCATTATTATACTAATTTGGAACAGGTTTTGTGGTTGTAAAGTGAAATATTTAACGATTATTTGTTCCCAATTATTCGATTAATCTTTTTAATCGTTGCAAAAATCAATTTGGTAAACCAAAATTTGTTTATTTATTAGTTTAATTGAAGTTTTTGTTATTAGGCAGTTGTTTTGTCAACGATTATTCGTTATAATTATTTGAATTTACTCTCATGTTTGTTTTAATTCTCTTTAGATAACTTTTTATACTTTTCCAAAGTGTTAAATCTAAATTTAGCTTAAAAAGTAACAAAAACTAAACAATAAATATTTAAATTATGTACTTTACTGACATGTGTCGTTTGGAGAAAAAACCAAAACGTATTAGAATTTAAAATCACTTGTTTTTAAATGAAATTCCATAAAATTGGGGGAAAAAAATTTGTTTAAATTAAAAATAATCAATTGTTTAGTTAATAATCATAAACAAAGCCCACCAATCATTCACACACTTTTTCAAATATTTTAATTTTCTCACTCATTGCGAAATTGCGAGTGTTTTGTTTTTGTCCATATAAAGATTTTTAATTATTATTTATTTGCGATTTGTTTTTTTTATTAGCTGGTAGACTTTTTTGGCAACAAAGTCAATGTCCGATTTGGCTATAAACATAATTCAATTTCGTTTATAGAATTCAAGTTTTTTTGCTTTTGTTTTATGTTTTGTTATCAATTATTTTTCTAGGTTTTTTTTAAAACATTTTTAAAGATACTGTTATAGATTTTGTATAGATTCTGAAATTTACAGATCAATGTTCGACAACCTGTTCAAAATTGGATTTGTTCGTAACAAATTTTATTTGTTACTTTTTCTGAATTAAGAGAAAGATTGTGTCCAAATTGCCCAAAAGTTTGAAAATTAATTTTCATATTTTTATACGGTAATTATTTTAAAATCCAATTATTTAGATTTAGATATTCAAGTATTTCCACAATATTTAAGATTTTTATAATTAAATTATAAAAATCTCTTTAGATGAGTCAGCGCTAGAAACCTGTCCACTATTGTAAAATTAGTCTGTATACGTGCCGTTTGTCACACTGTTCAAAGGTGGGGCAAAAACCTAAGCAAACATTTTCCGTTTCTATTTTTTTTTTATTTAGATAGACAGATTCTTATTAATGATATTTATATATTTTTTCCTACTGACCTATAAGTCGAAACAAAACAAATAAATACTGAGGTGATAGATAATATTTTTTCTAGGTTTTTTTTATTTCAATTTATGGACTACATAACCATATGCTAGAATTTTGTTTTTAACGTATTCTTTACTTAATGAGAAATAATTTCAATATTTTTGAGAAATTTTCTTTAAATTGCGACTAAAACAAAATATGTTTGGAAATTTGTCTTTGTCATACGCGCAAATATTGGCAATTTCTCTGGGAATTCTTAAGTTTAAAAGAGTGTGTGCAAGAGCAGGGGTTTTATACTATACTTTGCTAGAAAACAACTTTTAAAATCTAAATCTCCCAGGAATATTTCTGGAATTTGTTCTAAAATAAAGCGAATAAAATATTATTCGAATAATCGGTAAAACTAGAATGATTTATTACAAAAACTTTTTGTAAGGTGTTAAATAAGAATTTGTTGATAAAAAATTTGATTTTTTTGTAACGAATAAATAGTTAATCGAATAATTGAGAACGAATAATCGTTAAAAATTTGGTCTTAGAACCATAAAATCTAATCCAAATCAGTTTCATAATAATAATATTAACTAATCTATGATTTTTGTGGCGAATAAAATATTATTCGAATAATTATAAACGAATAATGGGTAAAACTAAAATGCTTTATTACAAAAACTTTTTGTAAATAAAAACTCGTTGGTATAAAATCTAATTTTTGCAACGAATAAAAAGTTAATCGAATAATTGAGAACGAATAATCGTTAAAATTTTGGTCTTAGAACCACAAAACCTAATCCAATTAGTTTCATAATAATAGTAATAATAATAATATTAACTAATCTATGATTTTTGTGGCGAATAAAATATTATTCGAATAATTATAAACGAATAATTTGCAAAACTAGAATGCTTTATTACAAAAACTTTTTGTAAAGTGTTAAATAAGAACATGTAGGTATAAAATGTGATTTTTGCAACGAATAAAAAGTTAATCGAATAATTGAGAACGAATAATCGTTAAAATTTACACTAAATAATCACAAAACTTAATAAAAATTTGCTTTATAATACAAAATATTAAATAATAAAAAATTTTTCTAGCGAATATAAAATTATTCGAATAAATTAAACGAATAATTGCAAACAAAACAATTGCGCAATAACATAAAGAAATTGATTACAGTTCTGTAGCAATTGCTTCAGCAATTCGTTCTATGGAACACAAACTAGTTCATGGAACCGATTAGAAAAATGAAATATAGAATTATTATTTTTAAATTAATAATATGTGATGGATTGAGGTGGATGCTCAAAATTAGCGAATACACTAGGAGGCCCTTAATATTGAATATGAATAATCGTTCTCATGAAAGAGACCTATAGCAGGATATCTACTGCAGAGCTGAACAGTCACATAGGAGGTGTTCAGCAATAGTTATTGCTTGGATAACCCAAACGTTCCAACGTGATTATATACGTAAGAAGTCTAATCGAATTCCTACCAATAGCCATGCGAGTCTAGATGACATGGAACTCTCCATATTAACTCGACAATGTTTTGTCCAAATTGGGCCAAGGATTATATGCAATCTATAAGACATTAATGGTTACACTTTCGACATTTAATTGATTCTTCCTCTGCCTGGATGTCGGTGCAGATATTGGGCAGTCTGAGAGAGGCCATGTTCATCAGAGAATATCCCTGAACCAGTGGCAGTTGCCGTCTTTGATCCGTTAGTGTAGATTGAGATCACGTTGCCCCGAATGCGGCCCAGACTAATACTAAAAGACTTCTCGAAAATCGCTGTAGTTACAATAAATTCCATTCGTTGCACCAAGATAATCATGCTGCAGATATAGATAACGAGTTTGAAATTTCACTCTCAAACGATTCAAGCCTATTGATTTTCTCAAAAAAAAAAGTTTAAAAAAAGTACCAAACGGGTTTTTCTAAATTTGGCCCAATGTAACCCTTAGCACTCGAGTTCCAAATAACAATCTATTACTTAATTTTGGAGAAACCAATGTTTAAAATTTTATCAAAATAATCGTAAAATGCATTTCTTTTTAATTTCAGTTTTTACCCCTTTTTGGTACTTTTTTTGTCCAAATTAAAATGATACAAAGTTTATTCAAATATATTTTAGTATCATGGTGGGAGCTCATAACATGCCTATGTCAATTTAGGAAGATAATAGCGCCTACTATACACAAACTCTCTCACAACTCGCTATTTATATACACAGCGCCATCTTCAAGAAATCTTGTGAATAATCTAACGAAGTTTCCATTTCCACAATGTTCATCTCGAGCTTTTATACCTGATTTACAAACAATGAAGTTTCTATTGATGTATTTATATAATTTAATGGTTTGTAACTGCTGCTAGCATTTATATAAACATTTCCATCAATATAAACTTTATTGTTTGTAAATCAGCTTTAAAAACTCTAGATGATTGTTGTGGAAATGAAACATTCTTTAGATTATTCACGAAACTTCTAGAAGATGGTAACAGCAAGTTGTGAGAGAGTTAGTGTATAGAAGACGCTGTTATATTGAGTGTGAGACTTAAAAATGTGGGCTTTACAATGGATGGCGTATCTTTTGAACGCGGTTTTTGTTTTTAATAACTTATACGGTGATTTTTAAGGCTACATATCTGTCATTTATTGTCACTTAATTATTGAAGAGTTGATTTGTTCGGTTCAGAAGTGGTGATTTTGACACGGAAGACAAATAACGCCTAGGCCAGCCAAAAAAAGTTTGAAGACCACGAATTGGTGGAATTACTCCATGAAGATTGTTGTATAACTCAAAAAGACCCTGCAAAATCATTGGCAGCTATTCAAGCATCAATATCAAAACCGTTTGTGAGCATCAGTATTCATCCAAAAGATGGGAAGGGAAATTGGGTACCAGAACAGAGAATATTCAATTTCCAAAATTTGATTTTATTATAACCTTCGCCATGAGTGGCAAGGGTATATATAAGTTTGTCCTTACGTTTGTAATATCTACATTATTCATTTGCGACCCCACAAAGTATATATATTCTCGATCGTTATAGATAGCGAAGTCGATATAGCCATGTTCGTCTGTCCGTCTGTATGTTGAAATCAACTTTCCGTAGCCCACAAAAAACTGACATACATGGATAATATATCAATATATCGGGAATTCTTCCGGATCGGTTGCTATTTAAAATCGACAAAATCGGCCCACAAATGGCTGAGATATAAGGAAAAACCGAGACAACCTAGATTTTTGCCCTATTTTTGATCTATATCTGGATTACTAAGTCATTAATATAGACAATATGGATATCCAATAATAGATATTTCAAAGACCATTGCAACGATGTATGTATATAAGGCTATAGTAAGTTGGACCTACAATGGGTCAAAATCGGGAAAAATATTTTTTAACCCGAATTTTTTTTTTACCAAAAAAAAAATTTTTTTGTCATAAATTCCTTTTCAAAAAAATTTATTTTTAAAAATTAAAAAATTTAAAAAAACTTTTTTAAAAAAAAATTAAAAACAATTTGAAAAAAAAAAATTATTTTGTTTAAATAATAATATTTAAAAAAACAAATTTTTAAGTATAATTTGGTGATATAGCTCTTTCACTTGTTGTTAACTTATTTTTTTTTTGCCCCACTGTAGTGTCGTAACAGGTGTTATTTTGGCATAAAATTCTAAATATTTTATTTAAATGTTTATTTGCCAAATGAAAATCGTTTATAAACAATATTATAAATCTTGAAAAATTACATTTAGGAAAATTTATGGAGCTGGCTGGTAAATATTTCAACAAATTAAAAAAGGGAAATCATAATTTGTAAACAGCAAATAAAAAACAACAGAAAAATAAAAACAAAATTGCTTAAATTCAAGGTAAAACTCACCTTGAAATAAACAAAATAAATAAAAATTTTGAAGAAGAAAACAAAAAAAATCAATTCAGCGGAAAATTTTGTTTAATGTTTCAAATAATTTTACAAAATAAACAAAACTGAAATGTAATGAAACTGCAAATTATTGTAAAATGTTTTCTAAAAAAAAACAGACAACATTTCACAATTTTATTATAAATTACAATAATGTTTAGAGTTTTATTTATAATTTTAACCTAGAACTGCAGACGAAATTGGGTTACTATTTCCCTTTTTCTGTTAACTAAGCAAAAAAAAAAAAAAGTTTAAACAATAAAACTTTTGGTTTTTGTTTTTAAACAATAAACAAATTAAATAATGCTGTGTTTTCATTAGCCCCTCCTTCTTTTTAAAATAAAAATAAAACTAAAACTCTTAGAAAAAGAAAACATTACAGATTTCACTTCACACTTGCCCTCAAAATAAAAATAAATTTTGAAAATAGAGAAGTGAAATTATATGATTTTTCTTCTTATTTTTTTGTTTAAAATTAAATTTAAATTATGGCTGTTAATTTACTACAGCAATTAATTTAATATTTTAGTTAATTCATATGTAAACATTTTATTAACATTAACATTAGTTTAAGTCAAAAATTTACTCCAAAAAAATTGGGTTATAATTAAAATTTCCACTGTATTTGAAATTGTAGGTGCCGTTTGTCTGTCTGTTACACTTTTATTTGGATTTCTTTTTAATTACAGTTTTCAAATGAAATGGAAAGTATTTGTTTATAATAAATTTTCTTTTTTGTTTTACCAGGGGGAGTTAAACTTGTCACATACTTTTTTTGATTTAAGTACATACTTAGTTGTGTGAGAATTCTGTATTTATATCTAATCTTTTTTGGGAAGGGGGTTTAATGTGCGATTAGAGAGACTTTTTTATATAACCTAGATTTTATAGGAAAAGTTTTTGTTTTGTGTCTAACTCATAGATGGGTCACTTTCGCCGTTTAGGGTTAAATTTAATAATTGTTAAAAAAATAACAGAAAGCATCAGAGTAATTGCAGTTTAAATTCTCATTCTCTAAGGTTCGAGATTTATTTTCACTTACAAAGATTCGTTATTTTAAAAATTCTCTAAAATTGTTTGGATTTATTTTTAAACATTTTGTTTTATTATTATTTTTGAATTCGTATGATAAGTATTATTTACTTAAAATAATATATATAATAAATTATTCTTTCTTAAAAACGTTCCACCATTTTTTTTCTTATTAACATATAAATAAATATTTATACAAGTTCTAAAATAATTGAATAAATAAATAAAAACTGGCACACCACACACTTCATTTGAACTTGAAAAAATAAATAAATAATACGCTTTTGTTCAGTTATTGTATATTCGAAAATGTACCAAAAATAAACACCTTTGCATACAAACATAAACGTAAAAGTACCCACCATTTAATATAAATATTTGAAACAGGAATAAACCAAAAATAACACGTTTCATATCTATACTTCTTTTCATTTAAGAAAAGATTATGGTTGATAATGCAAATTAATTTGAAATCATTTCAAAACTTTATTCTTTATTAAATTCATAAATCTAAAATCATAAAGAATAGCAAGTAACGGTGCCATTTGTTTGAAAAAAAAAATACAATTTGTTTGAAAATTATGCAAATTTGCAAACCAAATTTCTTTATTTAAATTGATTTGGTGAAACTTTCATTTGTTCTGTTTTGTAGGAAAAAAAGTTGTATTAAAAAAATGTAAAGGTAAAAAATGCAATTTATTTATGTTTCTTAATAACGGGTGGGCGCCAGACAACCGGCTAAACAATTCAGTTGTTGCATGAGAAATATTTCGGTTGCCGTTTTGTTCTACCCTGTGGACTATTTTCATGAGGAAACCACAAACAGCTGATGCTCTGAAAGTTGAAATTCGACGGTGAATTGACAACATAAGCGTACGGTATTTTCTATATAAGGATCAAATTTTTTTTAAAATAGCGGTGTTTTGCCAAATTTCTAGAGGTGACTTATTTTATACATCAATGCAAAAAAGTTCCCTTTTGACGGTTCTCATTTTATGTGACTAGTTTCTAAATAAAGTACCGCTAATTTCCCCTTTTAGGGTTCCTATTTCAGTCAGAATCAAATGGGTCTAATTTTATGTGTCTAAGTTCATTAATTTAGAAAATCCAAGTACTATTCAAAAAGGAAAAAATCCAATTAATTCCTCATATGAGCTTAATTTCTTTTTGTACGTTCACTATGATAGAAATTTCGAAAAGTAGAGTAACTTCGGGTAATGTGGACTACCGTTTTGTTTCTTCTAAATTTTGGCCACAATATATATGGATATTAAAAGAGTTGTGAAGCAATAAATTAGCTAATGTATTCTCTAATGGTTTTTGCAGTTGAATATTTTTTCCGTTAAAGGATAAAAAATTTATGTGAAAATATTGTAAGGAACCCAAAAATCAGCATTAAAAAAATTGGAGGGTAATATGGACCACTATATGAGGGTAATGTGGACTAGTATTTAATGAATAAAATTCATGAACCAGCTAATCATGAATGATTAAAAAATTTAATTTCAATATATTTTTATTAATACAAACTAAAAAGTCGCGTTCTTGGCTTAGATAGATTGCTTACAAAGTACATAGTTATTGTCGGGTAATATGGACCAGTAGTACATAATCAAGTAATTTAAGTGGTCCACATTACACGAACTTGGGTTACAGTGGTAAAAAGTTATTTTTACCTAATAATCTAAATGTGCTTAAATTCTTACCAAATATATGCAAAACTACGTGTCCTCTTTAACTATATAAAACAACCAAACATTAAATTCTACCAAGTAACTGTACCAAATTTTGTTTCTTACTTGAGCCGAAAAAAATGTTGAGCAGGCGCATTAATTTCAATACAAGAATTAAAAGTCAACATATCAATAACTCATGAAAGCATATGTGCAATTGTCGTTTCAAACAAATTGTAAAATGTACGACAAATCAGTTTTATCATACCTTCAATAGTTTCTGAAAAAAGACACTGGTCCACATTAGACGCATAGTCCACAATACCCGAAGTTACTCTAGCATTTGGAGACAGAAAAGGTACCATTTAGCTCTCCCATTAAACTTCTCCATCCTTGATTCTTACTTCACTAAGAACCATACCACCTTAGTTTTAAGTTGGTAAATACAATACTTTTAGAGTACTATTAGAAGTAAAAGTACCAATTAAACGTTTTTCCATTGATTATCCACTAAACTGAAATTTCAAATACTTTGTTTTCATAAAAGTGTTGTGTAAAACACAAATTTTACAGGAGATGGTTTTTTCGATTATTTTGAAATTTATACATAAAATTAAAAATGTTATGATGCGATATAATATAATTTCGTTCAAGCCATGATACAATAATTGTAGAAGGTAGAATCACTAGGGAGAGTTTTCAATATTTAGCCCTATAATGTCAAACTTTGATTTTGATTTTTTTTCATATTTTTTATATTTTCTTTTGTTTGACATTACAAGAATTGTATAAATTGTTATTTATGAATAGTTTTTAATGAAATTTCACAGTTATGTAAAATTTTCTATTCAAAATGGAAAAATAAAAACGAATTTTGAAATCTATTACCAGCAATCCCGCAATTCCCAAAAAAGTGTTGAAAAATCCCAAAAATGGAAATTTTTAGTTTTTTGGACTATAATATCCATACCAGGGTCGGAGTTATCGGAACCCTTTACAAAATAATTAAAAGCATATTGGGCCATCTAAAATCGGTTACTATATTTTGATGTCGAATATGCGATTTGAGAATTTTTGCCCTAAAGTTTAATTTTACATAAAAAATAGGTGTTTTTTTGAATGGACCTGTCCCTTCGGTAACAAAAATTTTTAATTTTTTTTTTATTTAAAATATTTTATGAAAACTTAGCTTTCAGAAAGTATAAATTCCTTATACATCCTCTTAGAAATTTTTTGTGATAACTTAAAAAGAAAAACAGTTCTTTTTTCCCAAAAAAAATTATCGAAAATCGGCTTTTTAAAATTTTTTTAATTCTAATGCATATTACTTTAAACTTAGTCATTATTTTTAAACAGTTCTTTTTCTATTTGACACATACATATGTTGTAGTCCAATGAAGGAAAACTGGACAAAATCGGAAAATATTTGGATACGCTATTTGAAATCGGAACACAAACGAAGAAATAGCGTCGTTTTAAAAATGTAACATACCCGAGGTATCCTACTTTGAGGACTACTACCTTGGTCGCGCCCCTGGTGGGCCCATGAGGTCCACCTTCAGAACTTAAACTCGACAACACTTCTTCTTTGCGCATGTGAAATTTCTTTCAAACCAATCTAACCATTAAGAAGTTACAGATTTATTTCCTTCTTTTTTTTCTATACCACTATGTGTCGCTTACGATAAAACTCGTTTACTGTATAATAATTTACCCTATAATTTTGAAGTTATTAACAATTTTGATATTCTGAGAACGCTAAAACATCAGTCGGTCAATAAAAAAAAATTAGAAAATGTCGCTTACGATAATTTGGCGCTAAGGTCTCGATATATGAACCAATTTAAATCGCTAATCATTTGCTTAAAATGTCCAAATTTACACCTAGCTACTACTTAGCATTATAGTTCCAAATAAAACTCCAGCTAGTTAATTTTTGTTTCAATATATCAAAATTACCATCATAATTTTTAATAAAATGCAATTTTCTATTTTTACCCCTTTTTGGTAACTTTTGTCTCCATTGTGGTAATTAATACACATGTGAGTGCAAATAAATTTGAATATCGTAGTGACAGCTCATAATTAAATGTTCATATGTCTATGACAATTTATAGAAAAACATAATTTATGAAAAAATGTACCAAAAATAAAATTCTTTTTAATTCATCTCTTTAGGGTTCGAATTTCCAAACTTATTTAGTTTATACCCTTCACCATGAGTGGCAGGGGTATATATAAGGTTGTCATTCCGTTTGTAATTTCTACATTTTTTATTTGCGACCCCACAAAGTATATAGTATATTCTGGATCGTTATAGATAGCGAAGTCGATATAGACATGTATGTTGAAATCAACTTTCCGTAGCCCCCAAATAACTTACAAACATGATTGATACATCAATATATCGGGATTTCTCCCGGATCGGTTGCTGTTTAAAATCGAGAAAATCGGCCCACAAATGGCTGAAGTATAAGGAAATTTTTTTTGTCATAATTTTTTTTTACTAATAAATTTAAAAAATTAAAAAAAAAAATTTACAAAATTTTGAAAAAAAAAAATTTTAAATTTTCAAATAAAATTTAAAAAAAAAATTAAGTTTAGTTTGGAGAAGGGTATATAAGATTCGGCACAGCCGAATATAGTTATCTTGTTTTAATTACAATATTTCCTGGGAATGGAGAAAGTTCGTGAAATTGTTTATCCTAGTCTATAAGTAAAATATGTAATTAATTGTTATTTTGAATTATTCGATTGAATACTATAGTATTTAGGTTAAATCTTTGATAAAAAAAAACTGCTGGCATAACTGTCCGTGTTTTTCCTTATATATCAGCCATTTGTAGGCCGATTTTCTCGATTTTAAATAGCAAAAAATTTTGAAACATAAAAAATTTTTTTTTGGAAATTAAAAAAAACAATTTCGAAAAAAAAATTAAAAAATTTTGAAATTTTTTTTTTAAATTTTCAAAAAAAAAATTTAAGTTTAGTTTGGAGAAGCCTATATAAGATTTGGCATAGCCGAATATAGTTCTCTTACTTGTTTTAATTACAATATTTCCTGGGAATGGAGAAAGTTCATGAAATTGTTAATCCTAGTCTATAAGTAAAATATGGGGAATTCCACGAAAATCGCTACTTTTTTTCAAGATGATTTGAATAGAAGAAAATAATAAAATGTTACTATGTGAAAGTACTTAGATCATTTTACAATATTTTAAAAACAAAAATAATAGTTTAAACTGATAATATCTAATTTTTTTAATGTTTTAGGCTAAAATTGAGGCGAAAACTAGGCTCCCAATTAGCTTGTAGTATGAAATAAATTTGACTCTGATTGCTTTTTTGCTATTGCCAAATTGTTTATTGAAACCGAATGAATATTTTCTATTAATGTTTTTAGTTTTTGTATACATATATTTACAGAATATATATTGTTTTATTATAAGAGAAAAATCTGTCACGTACGGTATGTCACGTACGATATTAAATTTTATTTATTATAAAATCATCCAAAGATTGTTTTTATTTAAATATGACGGATTGTAAAGGAAAAATATTTCGTTTAGTGTAAGAAATTAAAAGAAAACATAACGCCTCTCACGATTCGATTATTTTCGCATATTTCTACATGTACCTCAAAATGAGTTCCGTTTTATGTCACGTACGATATACCCTTATTTCGCTCAATATTTTGGACAACAATATTTCGAAAGAACTTTTTATTATTTTAAAATATAGTACCCTCTGAATGGAACATAAAGAACAAATTATTTTTCAGATACTCTTATTTTTGCAAAATCTATTCCAATCTATAGGCGTACAAATGTCACGTACGATGATATGGAATTGCCCATATGTAATTAATTGATTTTTTTTTTGTTATTTTCAATTATTCCATTGAATACTATAGTATTTAGTTAAAGCTTTGATAAAAAAAACTGCTGGCATAACTAGTTTAAAAGCTAGTCGTAAAGGAATTATCATGAATTACAAATATATTGTTGCAATTTATATGATAAAAAATAAAAAAAATCCTTAAACATGGGGAAAAACGTTTTCTCCGATAAAATTCTAAAAACTTTAAAACATCTGTACTTGTTTTCAATATAATTTTCATAAAAAAACTATTGTATTTTGTAATTTCGAAAAAAAAACAAAATCCCCTTTTAATTAATCATCATTATTCGTTGGCTAATTTGTATTCTGTCAATAATCAACTTATTAGTTAATATTCAAAATACTTCCTTATAACATAAATAAAACAAAATATTCATTTACATTAATTGAATGTTTTGAATAAAAAAAACACAAAATTTAAACATATTTTGAAATGAATTACTTACTTGGGGGGTACTTTTTTTAGGTGTTGAATGCAAAAAAGAAAACCAAAAATGTTCCAAAATTAAGCACCAAATTTATTCCCTTTTTTTTAATAAATGCTGCTGCTTTTGTTGTTGTTTTCTTGATGTTGGATTTTGGATGTTTTTGTTTTGCTGCCACACTTTTCTTTAATTGTTGTTGTTGTTGATGCTGGGGATTTTTTTCTCTCTCTTTTTTGTTTTGAATTTTTTTGTGTTTTGTTTTCGTTGATTTTGTTATTTTTGGTCAATTAAGATCTTTGATCTTTATTAATTTAAAAAATACACAAGTTTTTTTTATGCATTTATGTTTGTTTTGGAATAAATAAAATCTTTTTTTAAGAATATTTTTTGTGGAAATAAAAATATGAAAAAGATTTTTCTTTAATTGAGAAAATTGTGAAATTGGCTGGTAAAATGTTGTTGTTGTTTTTATTATCAGTATGACACTATTTTTTTTTATTTAATTTTAGTTTGTATTTCAAAAAACTGTCTGTGTTTGGTTGTGTGTGTTTTATTTTTTAGAACATTGATGTTGCTGTTTGGGTTATTGCACTTTTTATGTTGGTTTGGTTTATGTGTGGCATCAACATGTACGGCTGTTGCATGCAATATTTATGTATGTTGCTGTTTTTTAGGACAAACCACATAAACACAGATACTCTCACAAAATTTTAAATATTGTTATTTTTGCTTAAAACGCGTGGTTTCTGCTTGCTTTTTGTTTAATTAATGAAATTTTGAGAACAAAATTTTTAATTTTTTTATTTCACTTTTCTGGACTGTTGCTGTTGTTGTTCTTATTGTTTTTAGCACTGATTTGCATAAATTTATTTTCATTAAATTCAATTAAACTTAATCTGTAACGTCGTTTAATTTTATTGATCTTTAAACGCCTCGTTTTATGTTTCATTACACTGTGTTTAATATGAGACTCTAATATTTTGATCACTTGGTTTGTAAGATCGTGTGCGTGTAAAAAAAGAGTATTGTTGAGTCTATTGAGTTTTCTTGTCTTTGGCTCCGTCTCTGCAGAATATTGAATTTCCGTGTAAGATTTCAAGTGTTTCGTTTTTGGTTGGTTTCTTTTTCTCCGCTGTTGTTTCTATTGTAATGTGTTTTATTATAATGGTTGTTAGAAAGAAATACTGCCAGCCAGCCAGCCAAAGTGGTAGATCTTCTTTAGTTGAGTTGTCAAGGCCAATAAACTGTATTTAGTGGCAAGTCAGTCAAGTCAGTCTTCCTTAACCACTTCTTTTTCTTGTTTATTGTTGGTTGGCTGATTGTTGGTGCGCTGCTCTTTTCTTCATTTATTCTTCAACTTCTTTGCCAAAGTTGCTGTGTTTTTTTTTATTCTTCTTTTGCCTGCTGCTGCCTGCTTAATGTTTTGGCTATTTGAAAACAGTGAGGGAAAATTTAATGGGGGTTTACTTGGGGCGGAAATTAAATAGAGGCAGATGTAAAAAATATTACATATTAAATAAATTAAAGAGATATCCTGGTTTAAAAAACAATATTACGTATTAGTTCTTGAGACTATTTGCAGCTAGATAAGTGATCGCAACTCATAGCCACCAGGGACTGAACGTAGTTGACAAATGTCAAGAAAATTCTTGAAAAAAATTAAAAGTAAACAAGTAAGAGAGCTACATTCGGCTGTGCCGAATCTTATATATCTTTCACTAAACCATAATTTTTTTAAATTGTTTTTATAAATTTAAAAAAAATTTTTTTTTCCAAATTTTTTTTTTTGGAAGAATTTTTGAAAAAAAAAATTTTTTTGGATGACAAATTTTTTCCCGATTTTGACCCATTCTAGGTCCAACTTACTATAGCCTTGTATACATCGTTTCAATGGACTTTGAACTATTTATTATTAGATATCCATATTGTCTATATTAATGATTTAGTAATCCAGATATAGGTCAAAAATAGGGTCAACATCGAGGTTCTCCCGGTTTTTTCCTTATATCACAGCCATTTATGGGCCGATTTTGTTGATTTTAAATGGCTACCGAGCCGGGAGAATTCTCGATATATTGATATATGAATCATGTATGTAAGTTATTTGGGGGCTACATAAAGTTGATTTCAACATACAGACGGACATGGCTATATCGACTTCGCTATCTATAACAATCCAGAATATATATACTTTGTGCGGTCGCAAATGAAAAATGTAGAAATTACAAACGGAATGACAAACTTATATATACCCTTGTCACTCATGGAGAAGTGATTATGGCATTCGAAATTATTTTACTATACGAAATCTCATTCGATCACGACTGAGGTAATTCCTCCCCTGAATTATTGATCGCATTCAGCACCTGATGGCTATAATTGCCGACCACTGGTTTAAAGATATCTGAGGATTCTAGGTTGTAAGATCAATTGTGTTACATGATCTCTAATATTTTCTGAGGGACTTTATACAGACTTCCAGTGGAAGCCAATGTTTTTTTGATATTAGATTGATCGGGGAGGCACTCTTTATGACAGAAATATTCGTGTAAACATTGCTATCATTGTCGACAGTCAGACGGCATATCTTTCACTATTTCTTCAGCACATTTATTCTAATCAGCAGGTATTTTTAGAGGGCTGCTTATGATTGGAATGGTGTAAAATATATATGATGTAAGGTTGTCAGAAAAATATGGTTCAAATGCTAAGAGAAACGCACTTTACAACTTTTGAAAAGAAACCCGAAGAACATTTTAAGGCCGGAGCGGGATCTGCTTTCAATATTTTTGGAAGAATACAGATTGCTTTCTTCAGCGAGTTAATAAAAGATGGAGTGCAATATAACGAGAAATTATCATTTCAATGGAAACCGGCTGAACATTAACAGACTGATGTCAGTGTTAACCCTCTAAGAGTGCCTCAAGGCATGCATTACAAAACACCGATTATCTCAATAAGTAATTATGTTTTTATACCCTTCAGCTTCGTGAGAAGGGTATATATAAGTTTGTTATTCCGTTTGTAATTTCCACAATATAATTTTTCGACCCTATAAAGTATATATATTCTGTATGCTTATAGATAGCGGAGTCGATTAAGCCATGACCGACTGTCTGTCTGTTAAAATCAATTTTCTGAAGACCCCAGATATCTTCGGGATCCAAATCTTCAATATGAATTCTGTCAGACATGCTTTCGAGAAGTTTCCTATGTAAAATCAGCAAAATCGGTCCACAAATGGCTGAGATATGAAGAAAAAACCAGGACAACCTCGATTTTTGACCTATTTTTGATCTATATCTGGATTACTAAGTCATTAATATAGACAATATGGATATATAATGATAGATATTTCAAAGACCTTTGCAACGACGTATATAAGATCATAATAAGTTGGACCTACAATGGGTCAAAATCCGAAAAAATATTTTTTAACCCGAATTTTTTTTACCCAAAAAAAAAAATTAAAAAAACAAAAAAAAATTTTAAGTATAATTTGGTGGAGGGTATATAAGATTCGCCACAACCCTTTAAACCCTTTGTAAACCTTTCCCTCGAAGGTCGAAATGCATTCTGACTTTTAGTTTTTGTTTTGTCAGCTGTTTTGTAAGTGCTGTCATAATTTTAGCACGTGAAATTTTGTGTGTCATGTTTTTTTAGCCGTATAAAACTCTCCAATGGCGACATGGAAAGTTATACTCCTCAAAAACACTTCTCCTGAAACTCAAAGTCGAAATTAATCTTTAGCGGCGTTGACAATTTTCATCTAAACGGATACGTAAACAAATAAAATTCGCTCTTCTGGGACACTGATCTTATATTCATAAAACAATGTAATTAACTCGGTTACTGTGGCTAGTGATCAGTAATGAACCATGATCAACTATTACCGCAAATTAATGAATTGGGGACTTGTAGTCACACAGAGCAAACAGATTCGTGATAGCAACCGAATTTGTTGCCAATCGAATGATTCTGTCTTAGTGACCGAATTTTACAGTTGTGGCTACAATATTTTGGAAGGGGCAACTAAAGTTTGGTTGCCTCAACTGAAATTCTTCTTTATCAACTGACTTTCTGTTGTTAAAACTGAAAAATTCTATGTGTGCAACCGAATCATTCGATTGGCAACAAATTCGGTTGCTATCACGAATATGTTTTCTCTGTGCAGAGACCTGCGCCGACAAAATTTCCCGGCGCCGGCGGCTGACTCCAAAAATGGTCGGCGGCGGTTCAAAGCCAGCTGTTAGCCGACTAAAGAATAACTACTCAAATTCTAAATAACTAAAAATTTAAAAATTAAAATTCCGAAAATTTTAAAATTTATCGGAGGCTATAATAACCCTGCTTGTGGTTATAACTTGTAGTAGCAACTGGACATACAGTTTACGCGACAATGGATTTTTTTTTTGTAATTTGTAGTGACCGACAAGATCTCTCGATTCTACAGCCATCTTTCATTGGTGTTTTTTGAAGTTACTTTGTGAAAAAGTTTCAGACTCTTGGAAGTTCTTAAATAAAATATCCCACAAGACTACGAGATATTTAAAACACTTGAAAATACTGCAAAAGAGTCCAAATGGAAATAAACAATGGCGGCGATCACAGCAATGTCAGCTTCCAATAGCAAAGGTTCAAAGCTTAACTCAGAATAGCTTTGAATTAGTTGTAGATTTTGCGAAAAACCTTCCTACGACAACTATCCAATAGATTACTTCTATAATGTGACTGCACTCTAGATTACTTAGAGACACTTTAGTGACAAAAAACTTCACGCTAGATTACCTGGGATGTATTAAGTAACCAATTGACTTTTCTCTGCACTACAAAGTGCTCATGCGTGTCAAATGATTGACTTAAAAATGAGTCAAATGACCCAGAATATTTGGTTTATGACTTAAAAATGCGGTTTTTTTTTCAAATTTTTAGACATTTGTACAATATAAATTTATTCAAAGTATTGGCCATTGTTAGCGATGACCTTTTCCCATATTTCTGGCAAAATATGGATTCCGAGCCAAAAGAACTGCTCATCTTTTAAGGCCAAAAAGGAATCAATACAATTTCGGATACTCTATTCCAAAATGAAGCGTATCCCAGAGGAAGCGTTCTGCTTTGATCGGAACAAATAGTAGTCGGATGGGGCAAGGTCTGAACTATAAAGCGGATGAGGCAAAACTTCCCAACCACTTCAAACCAAATGTTTTTTTCTCTTGTAAACTCTTTTTCAATATTAAGAGTCGATAGGTTAATATTATTCGATTTGATGTAACTTAACTTTTCTAAATGTCAAATTAATGGAGAAAAAACTTTCTGGTTTAACAATTCTTTAACAATTAAACAAGACGAAAAATTTGTACCTGATTTAATACAGTTTTTTACACAGATTTTAACTATAAAGAGTTGTTTAGGATGTTCCAACTGCCTCTATTTAAATTTCCTTCCCTGTAGTGGTTTGGTGGGTTTTTTTGTACAGATTTATTTCTTTTTTTTCTCTGTTCTCACTCAACAGAAACAATTGTATTTGTTTTGTTTTTTCTTTATTTGTATTATTTGCTGTTGTATTCTTTTGTCTTTATTATATTTTATTTTCAGTATTTCAGACAAGTTTCTCGTTTTTTTTTTATTATTTTGTTACCACTTTAATGATGTGATGATCATCCAAAAACTTTTCACACAGAATTATATTATTTAAAAAAATAAATAAAACCGGCTTAAATTAAAACACTTTTTTTGAAATTAAATTAAATTTTATTTGCACTTTTTTTCAGAAAATAAATTTTAAAATTTTTGTGTCATTGCAAACAAATCTTCTTTCTTTTATTATTTCTATAATATACACTTGGTTGGTATTATTACCCAAAAATTTATTTAAAATGTTTTTTTCTATTTGCATTAAAAATATCGAGAAAAAAAAACACTGAATCTACGACGAACGTGTTCCGCTGTCAAGCAGTGTTAAATCTAAACTGATGTATTTCAATATACGTGATCTACAATTTTGTATATTTTCTGTTTGTTTTTGTTGTTGTGCTCGTAGTAAACGATTCTATAAAATAACGTTAATAAAACGTGGCGTAGCTGCTAACTAAACGCTGCCGCTGTCAAGTCTATAAAGTAGTATATTCTATGCGTCTTTTTTTTTTTGTTTGTTTGTTTGTTTACTGATAATATACAACATTAGCAGCAGAGGTTGAGGCAGAGCCTTACGCAGCAGAGTTACTCACAGCAACAACATGTTTTTTGTTCATCTTCATATCAATACATTTAGCTGCTACAAAGAAAGAAACAGATGATTTTAATATTAAACTTTCTCTCATTTAAAAAAAAATAAATCCTACAGAAGCAGCAACAACAACATAATCTCTCAGCAGCTTAAGTTTTGTTTACATTTTGAATTTTCACCATAAAGATCTTCCCAAATGAAGCGTTCTATAACTCGCAGTCTTGTTTGGATTGTGTTGCGATCGCCGACATTAGTATTTGAGTGTTAAAATCAAATTAACATGTCTCCGATTCGATCTGTTTTGAAAATGCAATTTGTGTGATTACTGTAAACAAAAATATATATTTATATATGTATATTGTTTTGACATTTGATAAACAATTATCAGCTTTTGCTTTAATCAACTTAATTAACAAATACAGAAGTTCTTTTTAATAAAGAATTCACAAAATCAAATTCCTTTACACGAGTTTTCCGGCAGATTCATTTGTTATGAGGAGAAATGTTATTTACAGTAATGTAAATAACATTGATCACAGTTCATTCTGCTATAAAGAACTTTACCTGCAACTTATCAAAGAAAACGGAGCGATTAAATTAGGGGTAGTTCAGATTCACATTTGCTTGAAATAATAGCGATCGCAATTACTTTGGAATATTTTCTGCTTGTTTGAAACAATTTTTTTACAAAGAACTTTTACTACAACTTATCAAGGATAGCGGAGCGATAATTATCACATAATAAAACATGTGATCCTTTAAAGGGGTGTAGTTCACATTCTAAAAGATTCAGATTTGCTTGAAATAATATCGCCCCAAACTACTTAGGAATATTTCTGCTTCGTTAAAGCTAAACATTTTAACGATTATTCGTTCTCTATTATTCGATTAATTTTTTATTCGTTACCAAAATCAATTAATAAATGAAAATTTCTTTATTTAGTAGTTTAAACGAATTTTTTGTTATAAAGTAATTTTTTTTTTTCAAATTATTCGTTTTTAATTATTCGAATAATATTTTATTCGCTGCAAAAATCGTATATTGTTTAATATTTATCATTATGGTACTAATTTTAATTATGTTTTGTGGATCCCTAGCCAAACTGTTAACGATTAATCGTTCTTATTTATTCGATTAATTTTTTATTCGTTGCTAATATCACATTTTATACCGAAATTGTCGTTATTAACGTTTTATAAAAAAATTTATTAATTCTGCCTTCTAATTTTATTCGATTATTCGTTTATAATTATACGAATAATATTTTATTCGCTACAAAAATCTTAGATTGTTTAATATTTTTTTGTTATGACACAAATTTGAATTATGTTTTGCAGTTCTTAGGCCAACATTTTAACGATTAATCGTTTTTAATTATTCGATTAATTTTTTATTCGTTGCAAAAATCTATTAGAATACCAAAACATTTTTATTTAACAATTTAAACGAAGCTTTTGTTATTACGTACTTGTTTTATTACCGATTAATCGATTATAATTATTCGCAACAAAAATCTTAGATAATTTAATATTTTTTATTATGAATCTGAATTGGATTAAGTTTAGTGATTCTAAGACCAAAATGTTAACAATTATTCGTTCTCAATTATTCGATTAATTTTTTTATTCGTGACAAAAATCAATTGGTATACCAAAATATATTTATTTAACAATTTAAACGAAGCTTTTGTTATGAGGCACTTGTTTTGTTAGCGGATAATTGTTTTTAATTATGCGAATAATATTTTATTCGCTACAAAAATTTTATATTATTTAATATTTTTTTATTATAATACTAAAGTCAATTAAGTTTTTTGGTTCTAAGGCCAACATTTTAACGATTAATCGTTTTTAATTATTCGATTAATTTTTTATTCGTTGCAAATATCACATTTTATACCAAAATTTTCGATTTTAAATCTTTACAAAAATATTTTGTAATAAAACATTCTATTTTTACCGATTATTCGTTTATAATTATCCGAATAAGTGTATATTCGTTACATAAATCTTATATTATTTAATATTTTTCATTATGGTACAAATTTTAATTAAGTTTAAAATCAAAAATTTTAACGATTATTCGTTCTCAATTGTTCGATTATCTTTTTATTCGATGTATAAATTCCTTTTTACACCAAAATTTTCTTACTTAACCCTTTACAAGCTTTTTTTTGTTAAGTTTTTGTTATAAGGTAGTTTGATTTGGATGATTATTCGTTTATAATTATTCGAATAATATTTTATTCGCTTTTTACACCAAAATTTTCTTACTTAACCCTTTACAAGCTTTTTTTTGTTAAGTTTTTGTTATAAGGTAGTTTGATTTGGATGATTATTCGTTTATAATTATTCGAATAATATTTTATTCGCTACAAAAATCTTAGATTATTTAATATTTTTTATTATGATACATATTCAAATTATGTTTTGGGATCCTTAGCAGAAATTTTAACGATTAATCGGTAATAATTATTCGATTAACTTTTTATTCGTTGCTAACATCTATTGGTATACAACATTTTTCGTTACAAAACTCTTATATTATTTATTTTTGTTGTTGTTATACTTATTTGGAACAAGTTAATTGTAACGATTATTCGTTCTTAATTATTCGATGATTTGCTTTATTATTTGCAAAAATCACTTTATTTTAACACTTATTCTAATTTTAACGATTATTCGATTCTAATAATTCGAATAAGTGTATATTCGCTACATAAATGTTATATTATTTAAAATTTGTTATATTTGAGTTAAAATTTGTATTTCAAAAGCCAACATTCGTTCTAAATTATTCGATTAACCTTATATTCGTTGCAAAAATCCCATTTTACAACCAAATTTTCATATTTAACATTTTACAAAAAGATTTGGTAATAATATAGTTTTATTTGGCCGATTATTCGTTAATAATTATTCGAATAACATTTTATACGCTACTAAAATCGTATTTTCTTTAATTTGTTTTCATTATTATACTAACTTAAAGCAGGTTTTTTAATTATAAAACCTTCATTTTAAAAACTATTCGTTCTCAATTATTCGATTAATTGTTTTATTCGTTGCAAAAATTAATTGGTATCAAAATTAATTTATTTAATAGTTTAAATGAAGTTTTTGTTATTAGGCAATTGCTTTATTATCGATTATTCGATTTTGATTAAGCCACATTTTTAACGATTATTTGTTCTTAATTATTCGACTAACTTTTCGTTTGTTACAAAAATCACATTTTATACAAAAATATTCTTTAATTTTTTTTTTGTAATAATACATGCTAATTTGATCGATTATTCGTTTATAATTATTCGAATAAAATTTTATTCGATACGAAAATTTTATATTTCTTACTTTTTTTATACTATTATACTAATTTGAAGCAGATTAAATGGTTCTATAGACAAATATTTAACGAATTTTCGTTCTCTCTATAGACAAATATTTAAAGAATTTTCGTTCTCAATTATTCGACTAATTTTTTATTCGTTGTAAAAATCAATTGGTTTACGAAAATTTCTTTATTTAGCAGTTTAAATCAAGTATTTGTTATTAGACAGTGGTTTTGTTAGCGATTATTCGAATAATATTTTATTCGATACAAAAATCGTATATTCTTTAATATTTTTTAATATCGTTCTCAATTATTCGAATCAAAATTGTCTTATTTAACACTCTACCAAAAGTTTTTGTAATAATTTTACAGATTATTATTTTATAATTATTCGAATAATATTTTATTCGCTGACAAAATTTTTTTTATCTAATATTTTTTATTATAATAATAACATCAATTAAGTTGAGTGTATCTAAGGTCAAAATTTTAACGATTATTCGTTCTCAATTATTCGATTAATTTTTTATTCGTTACAAAAATCAAATTTTATACTATAAATATTTTTATTTAAAGCTTTGAAATAAGTTTTCGTAAACTTTGCAAAAAGTATTTACATTCTTAAGCCTAAAATTTAACGATTAATCGTTCTCAATTATTCGATTAATTTTTTTATTCGTTGCAAAAACTAAATTTTATAACAAAATGTTCTTATTCAACACCTTACAAAACGTTTTTGTAATAAAACATTCTAATTTTACCGATTATTCGTTTATAATTATTGGAATAATATTTTATTTGCTACACAAATCTGTTATTATTTGATTTTTGTTATTAATTATATTAATTTGGAACAGGTTTTGTGGTTGTGAAGCGAAATATTTAACGATTATTCGTTCTCAGTTATTCGATTAATTTTTTATTCGTTGCAAAAATTAATTGTTATATCAAAATTTCTTTATTTAACAGTTTAAACCAAGTTTTTGTTATTAGGCAGTGGTTTTGTTAGCGATTATTCGAATAATATTTTATTCGCTACAAAAATCGTATATTCTTTAATATTTTTTATTAAGGCACTGATTTGGATTATGTTTTGTTGTTATTTAGCCTAAGTTTTAACTATTAATCGTTCTCAATTATTCGATTAACTTTTTATTCGTTGCCAAAATCACATTATACACCAAAATTGTCTTATTTAACACTCTACCAAAAGTTTTTGTAATAATTTTACAGATTATTATTTTATAATTATTCGAATAATATTTTATTCGCTGCAAAATTTTTTTATTATCTAATATTTTTTATTATAATAATAATATCAATTAAGTTTTGTGGTTGTCGGGCCCAAATTTTAACGATTAATCGTTCTCAATTATTCGATTAACTTTTTATTCATTACAAAAATCAAATTTTATAACAAAATGTTTTTATTCAACATCATACGAAATGTTTTTGTAATAAAGCATTCTAATTTTACCGATTATTCGTTTATAATTATTCGAATAATATTTTATTCGCTACAAAAATCTGTTATTATTTGATTTTTTTCATAATTATATTAATTTGGAACAGGTTTTGTGGTTGTGAAGCGAAATATTTAACGATTATTCGTTCTCAGTTATTCGATTAATTTTTTATTCGTTGCAAAAATTAATTGTTATATCAAAATTTCTTTATTTAACAGTTTAAACCATGTTTTTGTTATTTGGCAGTGGTTTTGTTAGCGATTATTCGAATAATATTTTATCCGCTACAAAAATCGTATATTCTTTAATATTTTTTAAGAAACTGATTTGGATTATATTTTGTGGTTATTTAGCCTAAGTTTCAACGATTAATCGTTCTCAATTATTCGATTAAATTTTTATTCGTTGCCAAAATCACATTATATACCAAAATTGTCTTATTTAACACTCTACCAAAAGTTTTTGTAATAATTTTACAGATTATTATTTTATAATTATTCGAATAATATTTTATTCGCTGCAAACATTTTTTATTATGTAATATTTTTTATTATAATAATAATATCAATTAAGTTTTGTGGTTGTCGGGCCCAAATTTTAACGATTAATCGTTCTCAATTATTCGATTAACTTTTTATTCGTTACAAAAATCAAATTTTATAACAAAATGTTTTTATTCAACATCATACGAAATGTTTTTGTAATAAGGCATTCTAATTTTACCGATTATTCGTTTATAATTATTCGGGTAATATTTTATTCGCTACAAAAATCTGTTATTATTTGATTTTTGTTATTAATTATATTAATTTGGAACAGGTTTTGTGGCTGTGAAGGGAAATATTTAACGATTATTCGTTTTCAGTTATTCGATTAATTTTTTATTCGTTGCAAAAATTCAATTGGTTGACCAAAATTTCTTCATTTAACAGTTTAAATCAAGTTTTTGTTATTGGGCAGTGGTTTTGTTAGCGATTATTCGAATAATATTTTATCCGCTACAAAAATCGTATATTCTTTAATATTTTTTAAGAAACTGATTTGGATTATGTTTTGTGGTTATTTAGCCTAAGTTTCAACGATTAATCGTTCTCAATTATTCGATTAACTTTTTATTCGTTGCCAAAATCACATTATATACCAAAATTGTCTTATTTAACACTCTACCAAAAGTTTTTGTAATAATTTTACTGATTATTATTTTATAATTATTCGAATAATATTTTATTCGCTGCAAAAATTTTTTATTATCTAATATTTTTTATTATAATAATAATATCAATTATGTTTTGTGGTTGTCGGGCCAAAATTTTAACGATTAATCGTTCTCAATTATTCGACTAACTTTTTATTCATTCTAATTTTACCGATTATTCGTTTATAATTATTCGGGTAATATTTTATTCGCTACAAAAATCTGTTATTATTTGATTTTTGTTATTAATTATATTAATTTGGAACAGGTTTTATGGTCGTGAAGCGAAATATTTAACGATTATTCGTTCTCAGTTATTCGATTAATTTTTTATTCGTTGCAAAAATTCAATTGGTTGACCAAAATTTCTTCATTTAACAGTTTAAATCAAGTTTTTGTTATTTGGCAGTGGTTTTGTTAGCGGTTATTCGTTTATAATTATTCGAATATTATTTTATTCGTTACAAAAATCTTATATTATTTTAATTTTTTTTATTATGACGCACTTTAATGTTTATTAATTTTTTTATTTTTTATTTTTTCTTTATAGGTGTCAACTTTTAGTTCAGTATTATTTGGGTAAGTTTGATTTTTCATAATTCATTTATTAAAAATTTGATTCGATATTCATATAAAGGAGGAATTTAATAAGTCATATTTTGAGCGGTATCTTTAAACATGTTTCTAAATATTCGGTAGGTCATTAAGTTGAATTCTGTTCAGTATTTGAAATATCAAACTTCTGGCAATTTTTTATAAAAAATTAAAATATCAAAACTTTTCATTACAAATTTAGGGTAGCCGTTGATATATGTATATTGTATCCTAAACTTAGAGAAGTTTGTTGAAATCAACTTTCCATAGGCTTTAAATATCAGACTGCTTGAAATCTATTTTCAATATATCATATATACGTTCAAGAATTTTTGTATTGAAAATCAGCAAAATTGGTCCAAAAATGGCTGAGGTATAACTCGTCTCAGCAGAATATAGCATCTTTACTTGTTATTTTTTAATTATATTAAAGTATCTTCTATTTTGATTACATTACAAAATGAATTAATTTCGTCATTTGTTTCAAAGTTTATGGTTTCTAATATCCCACTGTTTTGTTTTATTTGACTTAATATTGCTGTTGTAATTAGTCAAATAGAACTGCACTTAGTAATTGCAAAAATTAAAAAATATTTTTCAAAACTATTTGCTTTAATACAATATAATTTATTATTTAATACTACTCTAACGACTATATTAACAAAAACAATTATTTTATTATTTAGAACTACAGATTTACTTCGGTCACATGTTGTTTTTTGTTTGTAATTTTAATTAGTTTTGCAAAAAATAAAATATTGTAAATTTAAAGTTGCCAGGGATGGTTGTTGACAATTATTGCCAACACAAGTTTTATGTGGGGGTGTGTAGCAGCGTGAGATTGCAACAGAGTCAGATTTCATTTACAACTTACATTTACAACATTTCAAAATAGATTATTATCATTGCTTTTGTTAAGGAATTTAAACACAAAGTCATACCGCTTGTCTACTCTCCCATAAAATACAATAGCATGAACGAACGGTGGGTCATCATTAGTTCTAAAAATTATTTGCAAATGTTAAGTTTTATCTGAAATTGTTAAAATTTTTTTGGAAAAAATGTGATAAATTAAACAAAAATTTGTTAAAATTTTTGTATGTTTAAACATAAATTAAAATGTGTGTATTTTTTGCACTTTATATGCAGTAAGTTTCTGTAGAACGTGTGTGGAATATTTAGCTAATTGCTTAAATAATGATGTATTAGCTAGCTGTACCGGTATGATAATGAAAAATATACACATGTGTGGTGTTTTTGAAAAATTTCCAGTAGTAGTTTTGCAAATAAGTAGTTATTGTGATAAAAACTACTATTAAAACATAAATTTTAAATTTTTAATTTTTTTCAGTTTTCCAAACATTTTCAAAAAAGTAGTAGATTTACTACTATTTACAAATAAAGACATTTTTTAAAAATTATAACATTAAAAAATAATTACTGGTTCCAATTAATTTAAAACGTAAAATGTTTGTCAACTGGCTAACATTTTTAAAAAAGTAGTAGATTTACTACTATTTTTAAATAAAGAAATTTATAGAATTATGACACTAAAAAAAAATTACTGATTCGAATTAACTTAAAATTTTAAATTTTTTGGCAGTTTTGCGACTTTTATAAAAAGTAGTAGATTCACTACTATTTTAAATCTTAAAGAAATTTTAAAAATTATAACTCTAACAAATTATAATAAGCTGCAGTTATAGACAAAATTTGTTAGTTTTGCTGACAAATAACTAGTAGATTTACTACTATGTATTTTTAAATAAATTTATAGAATTCTGACAACAACAAAAAGCAATAATTGGTTTGAATAATGTTAACTAACATATATATTTTTTGACAGTTTTTGGACAATTAGAAAAAGTAGTAGATTTAGTACTATTTTAAAAGTTAAAGAATTTACAGAATTATAGTCATAAATAAATCTATCTGACTCCTACTAACCAAAAATTTCAAAATGTTCCTGTTTTGTTAACATTTAAAAAAAGTAGTAGATTTAGTACTATTTTTAAATAAAGAAATTTGTAGAATTATAACAATACAAAACAAAAATTGGTTATAATAAAGTTAAAATATAAAATGTTTGGCAGTTTTACGACTTTTATAAAAAGTAGTAGATTTACTACTATTTCAAAATTTAAAGATTTCACAAAATTATAGACATAAATAAATCTAACTGGCAACTATTAACGAGAAATCTAAAAATTTACCGGTTTTGCTAACATTTCCAAAAAGTTGTAGATTTGCTACTATTTTAAAATCAAGGAATTTTGTAAAATTACAACATTAAGAAACAATCACTGATTCGAATCAACTTAAAACACATAATATTTGTCAGTTTTCAAGCATTTTAAATAAGTAGTAGATTTACTACTATTTTTATATAAAGAAATTAGTAGAATTATAACAATACGAAACAATAATTAGTTGTAAAAAGTTAAAAAATAAAATTTTGCCAGTTTTGCGACTTTTAGAAAAAGTAGTAGATTTACTACTATTTTTAAATAAAGCAATTACTAGAATTATAGCATCAAGAAACAATCGCTCATTCGAATTAACTTAAAACACAACATGTTTATCAGTTTGCTAGCATTTTAAATAAGTAGTAGATTTACTACTATTAAAAATAAAGCTTTTCATAGAATTATAATATTAAAAAATTATAAAATACAAAATGTTGTTAATTTTGTGATTTTAAGAAAAAAACTGGCTCCAATTAAAGAGAATTTTTGGAATTTTAAAAAAAGTAGTAGATTTACTACTATTTTAAAATGAAGCAATTTATAGAATTATAACTTTAAAAATAATCACTAGTTAGAATTATCTTAAAATACAAAACATTTAGCAGTTTTGAGACTGTTAGAAAAAATAGTAGATTTACTACTACTACAAAACTTAAAGATTTCTCAAAATTATAGCCATAAATAAATCTAACTGGCTCCTATTAACGAGAAATCTACAAATTTGCCGGTTTTGCTAACATTTTCAAAAAGTAGTAGATTTACTACTATTTTAAAATAAAATAATTCTGTAAAATTATAACATTAAGAAACAATCACTGATTCGAATTAACTTAAAACACAAAATGTTTGTCAGTTTGCTAGCATTTTTAATAAGTAGTAGATTTATTACTATTTTTAAATAAAGAAATTAGTAGAATTATAACAATACGAAACAATAATTAGTTGTAAAAAGTTAAAAAATAAAATTTTGCCAGTTTTGCGACTTTTAGAAAAAGTAGTAGATTTACTACTATTTCAAAATTTAAAGATTTCACAAAACTATAGCCATAAATAAATCTAACTGGCTCCTATTAATGAGAAATCTAAAAATGTTCCCGTTTTGCTAACATTTGAAAAAAAGTAGTAGATTTACTACTATTTCAAAATAAAGCAATTTGTAAAATTATAACATTAAGAAACAATCACTGATTCGAATTAACTTAAAACACATAATATTTGTCAGTTTTCTAGCATTTTAAAAAAGTAGTAGATTTACTACTATTTTTAAATAAAGAAATTAGAAGAATTATAACAATACGAAGCAATAATTGGTTCAAAAAGTTCAAATATAAAATGTTTAGCAGTTTTTCGACTTTTGGAAAAAGTAGTAGATTTACTTCTATTTCAAAATTTAAAGATTTCATAAAACTATAGCCATAAATAAATTTAACTGGCTCCTATTAACGAGAAATCTACAAATTTGCCGGTTTTGCTAACATTTTCAAAAAGTAGTAGATTTACTACTATTTTTAAATAAAGCAATATGTAGAATTATCACATTAAAAATATATTTAGCAGGTTTTGCTACTTTTAAAAAGGTAGTAGATTTCCTACTATTTTTAAACTTAAAGAATTTACTTTAATAATTTAAATTATAACCATAAATAATTGTAACTGGCTCCAATAAATGGGAAATTTAAAATTTCACTTTGACTAATATTTTAAAAAAGTAGCAGACATACTACCTTTTTAAAAAAATGTAGAAATAAATTTGTATAGCTATAAATAATAATAAATTGCTGAGAAATTTTAAAATTATCGAATTTTTTTAACATTATTAAAAAAGTAGTAGATTTACTACTATTTTAAAATGAAGCAATTTATAGAATAATAATATTAAAAACGAATCACTGGTTCAAATTGACTTAAAATACAAAATGTTTGCCATTTTGCAACTTTTAGAAAAAAGTAGTAGATTTCCTACTACTTTAAAACTTAAAAAATTTATAAAATTTTAGCCATAAATAATTTTAATTGGCTCCAATTAACAAGAAATTTTAAAATTTTCGAATTTTTTAAAATTTTTAAAAAAGTAGTAGATTTACTACTATTTTTAAATAAAGCAATTTATAGAATTATCACATTAAAAAACAATCACTGGGTCGAATTAACTTAAAATAAAAATATTTAACAGTTATGCTACTTTTAAAAAGGTAGTAGATTTCCTACTACTTTTAAACTTAAAGAATTTACAAAATTATAGCCACAAATAATTTTAAGTGGCTCCAATAAATGGGAAATTTAAAAAGTTTTTACTTTTGTTAATATTTTAAAAAAGTAGTAGATTTGCTACCTTTTTTAAAAAATTTTGAAATTTACAAATTTATAGCTTTAAAATAATAAATGGCTCCAATTAACGAGAAGTTTTAAAATTTTCGAATGTTTTAACACTTTAAAAAAAGTAGTAGATTTACTACTATTTTAAAATGAATCAATTTATTTAATAATAATATTAAAACCCAATCACTGGTTCAAATTTACTTCAAATACTAAATATTTGTCAGTTTTGCAACTTTTAGAAAAAGTAGTAGATTTCCTACTACTTTAAAACTTAAAGAATTTACAAAATTTTAGCCATAAATAATTTTAACTGGCTCCAATTAACGAGAAATCTAAAAATGTTCCTATTTAGCCAACTTTTTAAAAAAGTAGTAGATTTACTACCTTTTTTAAAAATATAGAAATTTATAGCTCTAAATAAAAATAAATGGCTCGAATTAAATAAAAAATTAAATTTTTGTTAATTTTGCTAACATTTTGAAAAAGTAGTAGATTTACTACGTTTTTTAAAAATATAGTAATTTACAAATTTATAGCAGTAAATGGCTTGAATTAAAGAAACATTTAAATTTTATTGGTTTTGCTAACTTTTTAAAAAAAGTAGTAGATTTAATAAGGCGATTTACAAATATTTGAAATACTTGGAAATACTAATTTATTGTAAATTAGCTAAAAAAAATCTTATTAGCAAATTTAACTTTATTATTCAATGTTTAATAGGGATTTTCCTATTATCTTATGTATTTCTCTCACTTGTAATTATTCAGAATTGTTTAATTCATTACATGGAATTTTACTTATATAGAGGTGTTGTTCGTAGTATGATGGTTTGGAAATATTTATTTCATTAGTTTATCTAGAATTTGTGTTAACCCCATTGTTGCAATTATTATTTTATTTTCTATATAAACAAATTGTTGTTTATTTAAGATAAAAATTGTTGTTTTATTACAGTAAATATTTATTTCTTATTTATTTAGTTTATACACAAAAAATTTTATAGCAAAGAAAATTAATTATGGTAGGTCTTTAGTAAGAAAAGGCAAAAGGAAGCGAATGGATTTTAGACAAAGAAGCAAAGATTTGTAGATGGCTTTTTAAATAAATTAAATTTATTTGAAATAAGAATATAGCCACGTTTATGTTTTAGTTCAGTTTCATATGCAACATCGATTTTGGATTGAAAATATAAATGATCACAGATAATCGTTCTTTTTCCATTTAGGCCACTATTTACCGACTTTAGTCACATTTATGTTTCAGTTCATTTTCATATTGAACATGGATTTTTGGTTGAAAATATAAGTGATCACAGATAATCGTTGTTTTTCCATTTGGGACACTATTCACAGACTTATAGCTTCAGTAGTTTCAGTTAATTTTCATATTTAAAATCGATTATTGGTTGAAAAAATAAGTGATCGCAGATTGTAGATCTTTTCCATTTGGACCACTATTTACCGAATTATAGTCTCATTTATATTTCATTTTCATATTCAAAATCGATTATTGATTGAAAATATAAGTGATCACAGAATATCGCGCTTTTTGCATTTTGATCTTCAGTTAATTATTTTCCGTCTTTAGGTCAGTTTCATATGAAAATTCGATTTTTGATTGAAAACATGTGAGTGATCACAGATGATCGTTCTTTTTCCATTTCGTTGAAAAAATAAGTGATCGCAGATTGTAGATCTTTTCCATTTGGGCCACTATTTACCGAATTATAGCCTCATTTATATTTCATTTCATTTTCATATTCAAAATCGATTATTGATTGAAAATATAAGTGATCACAGATGATCGTGCTTTTTCCATTTGGACAACCGACTTATAGCGACTTATGGAAAATCGATTATTGGTTGAAAATATAAGTGATCGCAGCTTATAGATCTTTTCCATTTGGACCACTATTTTCCGACTTATAGCAAAGTTGGACTGTCAGACTGGGCAGTCCATTTCTACACGATCTAACGGATCTATCGATAATGGATATACACACGGACATGCAAAGGGAGATCGGAACATGATCATTTGAGGGTATAGGAAAGGTGACCAGTTTATGGACTTAAGTGAGCTGACTACCACTGACAGCCTTGACCCTACAAACTAATGAAATTTTTATGAGGGATATTAAAACTATAAAGTTAAAACTTACAATATGAATATTTCATTTACCATATTTCAAAAGATCACTTGCTATTATGATCTTGTGTTAAATTTGTACATGTGATTAAATAAAAAAATTCTTAAAATAACTGATACTTATTTTTAAAGTAACCTAACAACAAAAACATATTTTATTCTAATGTACATATTTATTTTATTAAAAATAAAACACACTTGTTAAATATTTGTTTGTTAACTAATCGCAGCATAATTTTGCTTTAAACATCACAAAACTGTCCAAAATATTCCATGAAATTTTGAAATCTTAACTCTGAAAATTTCTTTAAGTTCAATATCACTAAAGAAATAATGCAAACTTTAACAAAAAGTTTAATTATTTTATTGCAGACATTGAGATAAAAATATTTAAGCAGACTTATCTGCTGTTTACTCCAGTTAAATAAGTGCAGAAAACGAGAAAAAAATACCCCCAAAAATAAATAAAACAACTTAACACCTTAATTAGGCAAAAACAAAAGATAACAAATGTTGAGAGTTTAATTTCCCGCCTTCAGACAGAAAGAAATCTCTAGATTAATTCCCTAAACGAAAAATGTTGAATGAAAGTGTTATTACAAAATATAACTAACTGTCAGGAGTTAAAACTAATTATGTTAATCTTTATAAAACATTTAGATAAATTCTTTTTTTTTATTTTGGTTTTAATTGTTATTTTTTTTTCTTTTGTTTTATGGTTTTATTTTTCATTTGTTTTCTTTTCTCTTAATTTTTGTGCTAAATTTGCACTGCATTCATTTATTAAGTTGTAGTTGTAGCTGAAGTGTTCGCAGCAGTTAGTGAAAATTGTGAAATTCTAAATTCAAAAAACGTATTTAAAGACCATAAAAAAAACTTGTTGAACTGAACTTGGTTGGTGCTGTTTGTACCCAGTACATGTTAGATCTCCTCTATCTATTTACATTCAAGAGTACAAGTATATTTACACTTAGCTAGTTAAACTATGAAGTATAAACAGGTTTCCTTTAGAATCTACAAGAAATAGTATTTTGGTTGATAGTTTAAGACTATGAAATACTCTAAAAATATTTGAAGTACAACTTATATCTGGTACTTTTTTACTTTTGATTGCTTTAGCTGTTATACGATTTTTTACATAGTACCGTTTCCCTTTCAATAGTGCACCAAATGAAAAAAGGACTATGCTTTGTGTTCAAATATATTTTCAACCCAAAATCGGTCTTTTTAATGAAAATGAACTGAAACATAAACGTGAACGATCATCAGTGATCACCTATATTTTCAAGCAAAAATCGATGTTTTATATGAAAATGAAAAAAGAAACGTAAATGTGGCTATAAGTCTGTAAATAGTGGTCCAAATGGGAAAAGGACGATAATCTGTGATCACTGATCACTCATGTTTTCATCTAAAAATCGTTTTTTGAAACGAAAATGAACCGAAACATAAACGTGGCTATAAGTCGGTAAATAGTGGTCCAAATGGAAAAAGGACGATCAGCTGTGATCACTCATGTTTTCAACCAAAAATCGATTTATCATTGATTTATAGTAACTGAAATATAAACGTGATAATAAGTCGGTAAATAGTTGTTCAAATGGGATAATCTATGATCACTTATATTTTCAACTTTTAATCGATTTTGAATATGAAAATTAACTGAAATCTCTTCAATTTCCAAACCAAAAAAAAAAACTCCCATTTTAAAATTTTTAAAAATTTTGTCGATTTTGAATATGAAAATTAACTGAAACTGCTGAAGCTATAAGTTGGTAAATAATGGTTCAAATAGAAAAATTACAATATTCTGTGATCTCTTCAATTTCCAACTCAAAAATCGATTTTTGATACGAAAATAAACTGAAACTTAAACGTGGCTATAAGTCGATAAATAGTGGTCGAAATGAAAAAAAACGATCATCTGTGATCACTCACATGTTTTCAATCAAAAATCGAATTTTCATATGAAACTGACCTAAAGTCGGAAAATAATTAACTGAAGATCTAAATGTAAAAAGCGGGATATTCTGTGATCACTTATATTTTCAACCAATAATCGATTTATCATATGAAGATTAACTGAAATATAAACGTGGTAATAAGTTGGAAAATAGTGGTTCAAATGGGAAGAGTATGATAATCTATGATCACTTATATTTTCAACTTTTAATCGTTTTTGAATATGAAAATTAACTGAAACTGAAATCGCTTCAATTTCCAAACGTGGCTATAAGACGATAAATAGTGGTCGAAATGGAAAAAGAACGATATTTTTATTTATTTCATTTATTTTAGATTGTAAGCCCTTAGGGCCTAATTAATCCAGCTTAATCATATGACAAATATAAACTTTTATGATATATGTAGATATAAAATTCAAATTAAATTTTAAAATTTCAGTATAGATGTATTATTTTGTTGTTATTATTTAACCCCCCTCCCTATTGCACAAATGTTGAAAACTAAACAAAATTAAATTAAAAAATTGACAATTTTATTGTGGCTAAAGTTTACAGCTTCTATAGATTTTGTAATACAATATTTCTAAATTTTGATATGGAATACGAAAAAGTTCGGTCCCTATAAGGCACAATTTAATTCCATAGTCTCGAAACTCGGACGACAAAAGTTCTATTCATAATCTGGGAGCAATATCTAAAGTATAATTAATGAGCTAGTTCTAGTTGACAGGCCAAAATTAAATCTGTTGAAAAGGTACGATGGCGTCCCATATTTCAGAATCTTATAAAATTGACACAATATTCTAAGATCAATAAAACTTTCAAAATCACATTGCAGAAGATTAATAGTAAAAGAAGTGATGTGCGTATGAGATCTATATTATAGTCCAAAGATATACCGAGCTACCCTATTAAAGCATTGCTTCAGTTTACTGATACCGAGCCGTGAAATTCCCGAATATACTTCCAAACCATATAATAATATAGGAAGACACAATGCCATTGCTACTCGCCTCTTTACTACGCAACGTAAATAAATCCCGATATTATACAGACGTCTCAGAACAAAATTTAGCTTAGAAATAAGATGGTTCACATGGAAGTCAAAACTGAAGTTTTCGTCTATATATAATCCCAAAGTCTTGTAGTATGAAACAAATTCTCACCAGTACCCATTATCGATAATGGTTTTCTAATAACTTGTGAAAACCACATGCATCGCGTTTTAGAAGGATTCACTGATGAGCCTCAAATCCTCATTAACATTCCGTTCTAAAAAGTCTAAACCAAGTCCCTTATCATCGGCCAGTAACTGCACATTATCAGCATATGTTTACAAAATTTTATTTGCCGGTACAGATCATTTAAGTAAATCATAAATAAAATAGGTCCCAAAATATAACCTTGCCGCACTCCTCTATTGGTTTTTAATGTTGATGAAATAGTATCGCCTGACTGTACATATTGGTACCTGTCATTAACCCTCTAACCGGCCAACTTTATTTCGAGGTAAAATAATAATTGTTTGAAAAAAAAAAAATTCGTTGGAATAAAAACAAACAAAAGACAAGTGCACGTTCTTGTTTCTCACAATAAGAAAATTGTCTGTCTCTTTACTCATATTTACCGTAATAACGGGAAAAATACCCAAATAAAGCAGCATTACATACATTTAACATACCCGCCTAAAGGCAGCCTTGCCGGTTAGAGGGTTAAGAAAAGACCAGACTAACTTGCATGCGGATGACCCAAAGTCAAATTGACAAAATAATTTATTACAGAGTATTTATTTCATGACTTAAGGAGTCGAAAGCTCTGCTAAAATCAAGAAATATAAGAGATACTGTACTGTAGATACTGTACTAATTTTTCGGTCCATATTGCTTCTTATACATATCTTCAACGGTATCTAACATCAACCCTGTAGTACTATATCGCTTCCTAAAACCTGATTGATATCGATTCAAATACTCGCCCGAATTAAGATGTTCCAAAAGCTGTTCCCTCAATAAAATCTCAAGTATTTTCGGACAAGAATTCAATATGCTTATTGGGCGATAATCAGTAACATTGCGAGGTGATTTAACTTTCGGTACTGGGAATAACTCTTTCAACTTTCCAGTTGTCTGGAAATTTGGAAGAAGTTATAATAGTATTAAAAATTAACTGCAATTGTTGAGAAATATATGGAAAAATAAGCTTCAAAAACTTTAAAGGTATTCCATCAAGTCCAGTAGCATTAGTTCTTATAGACATCATCGCATTGTAAATTTCATTCTCACTAACATTTCGAAAAGTAAAACCAAAGTCATTATGCAAATATTGGCTTTGGTGTCGATTTCTCTTACGCTTCGGGTTATCGTAATTGATAAAGTTACTATTTTATTTATAAAGATTTGAAAAGCAAGTTCATTATTAAAGAAAATTCAAAAAAGTACCATTAGAAGAAATTAAAAGTACTATTAAGTCTCCTTTTGTGAATTTTGACACATTTAGGATATAATTTGCCCAACTTCATACTTTTTGATTCTTTGTAATAGAAAATGTGAAAAGTACTATTAGAAAAATTACCAATAAGTTCCCCTTTATTGATTCTAATTCCATTTAAAATAATTATAATAAAGAAAATGTACTAATAATCACCCCATTTGGATTCTTATTATTTCAGAATTTTATATGCTTGAATTCTAACCCACTCAGTCCATTCTTAATTTCTTGTTTTTTGGTCAATTGTTACACAAAAGTACCATCCGAAAGTTTAAATAATTTAAAGTATTAAAAAGTGCCATTAGAAGAAAACGAATAAATGTCCCGCTTCCCCTCTTTAAATGTCAAAGTACTTCATTTTGACAAAATTGTTAGTGTTCATATGCTCAAGAAAAAACTATATTTTAAAAATGTACCAAACCAGGATTTGGACAAATCTACTGCTTTGCATTCGAGTTTCAAATAACACCATGTTAGTAATTATTAGTATGAAAATTATCTTAATAATTTTGAATAAAATGGCCCATAATCATAGTCAAAAATAAAGTACATTTTAAGAGAATTAATTTCGACTTTACTTAAGAGTGGACTTTAGGTCTATCATATGACGCTGAAGTCGACTCTAAATATAAAACTAGCTGAAGTTGTTTTTAACTCGTTTAACAACAGCATCAGCTGTTCTTCGCCGAGTAAAAAAGTTCGTCACAAAGTAAAAAATGTTTAAGTTACAAGATATTGGTAGAGATTTTGCAATTATTGAACAGTTATCAATAAAATTAGTACCAAAATATCCTAATTATGATATTAATCTTATCTTTTCCATTTTTCCACAACAAACAACTTTCTTTCTTTAGATGTCCCGGTTACTTTTATTGTTTACGTTTTTTGGATTTTTTTTTTAATTTTGTATGTCAGCTGTTTAGCGTTGCCACTTGTCTGTTTTTTGTTGTATATTGTATGAAAACATTTTCTACATTTGCGGTGGCACCCAGTTAAAGTCGGTTCAATTTAAAACATACTTTAATTTTGACTATGGTTGCAAATTAATAAAAGGCAGGTTTTTATTTTAAAGTTGTTTTTAAAAATAACCGAATTTAGGGTTAGACTATGATTATGGGCCAATGTGTTTAGCCGTTTTTTCTCCTTTTTAGTACTTTATTCTGTTCCCATTGAGATGATACACATTTTATACAAATAAATTTCAGCATCTTAATGGCAATTCTGGTTTAGTAAATAGTAGGGTTTGCCAAATAAACCAAGTTTTTAAGTTTTTATAGAGATTGATATTGATTTCTGCATAGGTTTACCAATAAGTATTTAGAACAAAATTTAAAGTAAATTAACACCTGACAACAGCCTACTTTATTATGAGTTATTACCATTATGGTCTGCCTGATTTTTTAGGACTTATTAATTGGTATTTTGCTAAGTTTTTTTGTTTTTTTTTAAATTAATTTTTTGTCAACCTCAGCATTAACCCATATTACCATTTATGGCGGTGTAGGGTTTCATAAAGAAAACACCAACAGCGGTGGAAAAAACTAAGGCAGTAAGACAAGTACTTGAAAACATACTCTACTCATTTTCAAAATTATACCAGTAAACATTTTAAATTGATATTAAAGTTTTATTCATTTGAGATTTGGGAGTCATATTGAGACTTTTGGACCGACAATTACAGGGAACCTATGTCGAATGCAACTGATTAGTTTGAAGTGATCATGACAACGCTTGGCCACATGTTGCAATACCTGTTAAAAACTATTTAGAAAGAAGTGGTTGGGAGTTTTGCCTCACCCGCCTTATAGTCGAGACCTTGCCCCGTTCGACTACTGTTTGTTTCGATCTATGCAGAATGTTCTCTCTGGGATACGCTTCACTTCAGAACAGAGTATCCGAAATTGGTTTGATTAGTTCTTGGCCTCGCGGAATCCATCTGTTTTCCTTTCGTGTTTCTAAATCAAGCCCTATACCTATGTTTGCTGGGTTACTCTCTTACTCATTCGTTGTAGTCGTGTTGCTGTTGTTTTAGTTTTATTGACAAATAAAAAACCCGCCTTCTTTAACATTTGCATGATATTATTTTTCTTTTTCTGTTTTTCTGTTTTTTTTTTCATTTTAATTTTAAAAATAAAGTTATTGTTAACATTGCTTTTGTGGCTGTTGTTATTGTTGTTGTTGTTATTTATGTTGACAGATTTCTAAAACTAACTAGGGTAAGACCAAAATGAGCAACCCAACAGTCAACAACAATTACAATAAAATTAATATAATGAAAAAAGAGCATAAAAATCAGCAAACACATGACAGTTAAATGTTACAAAACTTCCTGATTAATTTAAACAATTGTAGATGTTATCTTCTTTTAAGCAAATGTAATGCAATGCAATACAATTAATTAATAATCATGCCAGAATTATTCTCAATTTAGCAATTGATGTAATATTTATTTAAGGAATTTTTGTGTTTTATATAACTATAAGCTAAAGTCAAGGAGAGACGACAGTCTGTCATAAATATTTAAATTGTAATACAAAATAAATGAAGGCCTTAATTGTTGACAGAGACAGTTTAAAAATGTGGAACAGTTTTGGATTTTGTCATAAACAAAATTGGAAATTTCACATGAATTCCTTATGAGATTTCATAGGTGGAAAAATTAATGTAATAAATGATAAAGGAATTGATTTTCCTAGTTATACTGTGAGTGACAATACAATGAAAACTTTTTTGAAAACAGTATTCCGTAATTTCAATTTTCAAAAATTAAAAGATCATTACCAAATATGTACATATGGGGCATTTCATGTCAAGTGAACAACCAACTTTTGAAATTGATGTCTTTCGATCGGGATGAAATTTGCACCAAGGTTAGTTCTATTGGATAGTAACTCAGACACAATTTTTCAACAAGATCGGTGGAGAACTCTCTGAGTTAGAGCTGAGCTATCTAAACTATTTGGGACACATTTTGCTAAGAACAATAGGTAATAAGTTACATGGATAAGAAAAAACACCTGCCTGTGTCTGAATTACTATCCAATAGAACTAGCCTTGGTGCTAATTTCATCCTGATCAGAAGACATAGACTTCAAAAGATGGTTGGTTGGTTCACTTGACACGAAATGCCACATATATATTTCTATCTGTGATCGATCGATTGGTGATCACCAGGGAAACCGTAAATATGCTCTAAAAAAAAAGTTTTAAGCGCTTTAAATATGCAGTAAAAACTTTAAAATATGCTCTTAAAATTTAAAAATAAAAAAACAAACTTTTACATTACCAAAAAAAATTGACTTAAATTTTCAAATAAAAATCATTGTCTATTGGATCTGAAAACATTTTTATACATAGAAAATGTTCTTTCGACATCAACTGATGTTACAGGAGCAAATTTAAAAGACAATATTTCTGTAACACTTAAGCGGTTAAGTTTGAATTAGTACTAAAATTTGACATTTAGATGGCGCTATTATTAAAATAGTGCTTATTTTATATTAAAACAAGTAAGAGAGCTATATTCGGATGTGCCGAATCTTATATACCCTTCACCAAATTATACTTCAAAATAAAAAATTTAAATATTTTTAGGTGAACAAAATTTTTTTTCAGTTCTTTAATTTTTTGGGAAAACAAATTTTCGAATTGTTTTTTTTAAATTTCAATTTGTTTTAAAAAATTTAAAAAAATGTTTGGTTTTTTTTTGGTGAAAAGCCATCTATTTTTCAATTTTGAATTTTAAACAAAGGAAGTAAAAACCTGTAACAGCGAAAAATAAGTAATAGCATATTTTGATAAAGTCAAAACATGCTATTAAACAGTAAAATATGCTCTAAAAACGCAAAAATATGACATAAATATGCTCTTAAAACAAATATATGCAAAAATATGCATTTAAGGGTAAAATATGCAAAAATATGCACTAACAAATCTATGCCAAAATTCCTAAATAGTTCTTAAACGTGTTAAATATCTTATCCATGTGCTCATTAGACTCACAAGAAAAAACATGCACTTGGATATTTTGGTTTCCCTGGTGATCACTCATATTTCTGACCAAAAACTTGGAAACACTTGTTTCCAAGTGTTTAATTAAAATATTTTAGAGTTTTTTTCATATGAAAAATCGATTTTGGTCGGAAATATGTATGAGTAAACACTAGGGTATTCATTCGACTAATGATCGTTCGATTAATCGAATAATTTCTTACGAATAATTATTCGAACAATTTAAAAAATGACCATTTTCGAATAACGAATAATTCGAACAATTTTATGTAGAATAATCGAATAAAACGAATAAATATTAAAATTGCTTAAAATTTTTCATAATTTCAAATTTAAATAAATAATAATGACTCACAAAAATTGTATTGTTTCTGAAATTCGACAACTAACTAAAGACAAAGGGACTTTCGATCACTGTAGATGAGTGCTCCGATAGCTCCTTCTATACATATATAAATATTACTGCAAAATGTTACAATTCTAAAAAACAAATCTTTAAAAATTTGTACCTTAGGATTTGAAAACCAATGAAAATAAAAGGTACGGAATAAAATTTTTGTTATTTAGCTGGCGAAATATTAGAAGAATCGAAATTAATAATCAAAATTTTAACTTAGATTAAAATGTAGTTGAATGTGATGGAGAATGTGATTTCGAAACGGTCGTCGAAAATTATATTGAGGATGGTATTTATAATGATTACATTAAAATTGATGAAAGCCATGATCTTAAAATATATGTTATAAGTGATGTTATTAACCGCGTACGTAAGTGTTGCAAAATATTTAATAAATCGAATGATAAACACAAATATTGCAAACTAACTAACGTTTTGTTGCAAGAAAAGATTGGAGTTCGTCTTCTACATGATTTTGAACATCTTTGTCTAACATGGTAATAAACTTTTTGCGTATTTGTAAATTCGTCAATCATGCACTGCCTGACTTCAAATTAGCCACGTTCACTGACAATGATATCAAACTTTGGACAGATTCCCTTTATTGTGTAATTTCCCAAAACCATTTTATTAAGCAAAGATTCGGCAACGTTGATAGAGCTTGATGTATAATACAATTTGTTATAAATAATTTAGAAATAGTGAATAATTAATTTACTAAAGAATTAGTTACTCAATTTAAAACCCGAATTAATGAACGACATAAAAAAGTTCCTAATACGTTTATATTGTATTTGAATTCAGGATCATATCCAACTAGCTAAAATTTTTTAAAGCATAGCTCCAAAACGGAAACTAATGGGTTTGCTAGTCAATTGTTTTGTAGATTGTTCGGGAGTTTAGTGATGACCTTTGTTTTCGAATGTTTTTTTAACATTATCAATACTTGAATTGTTAACTTTAACGTTATTTTTTTTCAAAACATCATTATTTACTTTTTTAACAAAATTTAAATTATTCGAATAATTCGATTAATTTTAAACGTGTGATCGAATTATTCGAACAAGTTAAAATCTCTTATTCGAATTATTCGTTTTATTCGAACAAGAGAAAAATCGAATAATTCGAATACCCTAGTAAACACAGATCGAGATCCTTTGCTCGATTAAACACTGGCTTACAAAGTTATTAATGATTTTAGATTTTTTGGTTTTTTCATATCAAAAATGGATTTTTGGTCAGAATATGAATGAATGATCACAGATCTACCTCATTTTCTAGATTAAAAGCTTGTTGATAGCGTTATTAAGGAATTTAGATTTTTGAAGTTTTTAATTTTTTACTTGAAATATGATCACAGATCGATCTCCTTTTCTCGATTAAACGCTTATTTAGAATGTTTAAGGATTTTAGATTTGTGAGTTTTTTCATATAAAAAATTTATTTTTGGTCAGATCGAGCTCCTTTTATCGATTCAACTTTTGTTTACAGAGTTATTAAGGATTTTTTTTCATATGAAAAATCGATTGTTGATCGGAAATATGAGTGATCACAGAACGAACTCCTTTTCTAGATTAAACGCATTTACTAAGTTATTAAGAATTTTAGATTTTTGAGAATTAAATTTTTGGAAATAAGAAGGGCAACCCGAGCGGACTTTCGATTTAGTTTTGAGGTGCATTTACAAGGGAAAAATGCATTTTTTTCAGTTTTTTTTTTTAAATTTTTGCCATTAAATAATTACTTTTGCGATTTTAGGAAAACTTTCAGACTATATTTAAAATTACCCGGACTATAAAAATTCTCGGCTAAAAATTTTATTGGCGGTATTTTAAGTCATTACCACCAATAAAATTCAACATTTCAAAAAATTTAATTCTAAGGGACACTCATATGTATATGAGTGATCACAGATCGCGCTCCTTTTCTCAATTAAATGCTTGTTTATATTGTTATTAAGGATTTTAGTTTTTTGAGTTTTTTCATATGAAAATTAGATTTTTGGTCATAAATATGACTGATCGTAGATTGCTGCGCAGTTTGTGCTTGTTTTTTTTTTAAAAAAAGCAATACTGCTGAAGTTAGTTGGATGCTATAAAATCCAAGGTAGAATTTCATATTTTTTGCTGGTTTTTTGTAAATGAATTTTATTTATATTTTTTTTCGTTTTTTTTTTGGATTTTTTTATGTTTATATGAAGAACTTTGCAATAAAAATTGCAATATATTATTTTTATCAGATTTTAATCTAAACATACTTACGAGTATTAACAACTTCCCCATTGAATTACTTTACTTACCCTTGACTTAGTTTGAAATTAAAATAAACTTACGTTTTTTTTAAAATGTTCATGTACAACAGTTATACTATTTATTTATTCATTTAATTTTAATTATTTATCAATTATTTATTCTTATCATTTATTTAAGAGATCTATTAATTATTCCATAAATGCAAATTATAGTTTACATTTTTATTTATTCAATATTTTTTTTTTTAAAAATTAAACAATTAAAACCCAAGTTTAAACGTAGTTTAAAAAGAAGAAAAAATAACGAAAATTAAAATGAAAATGAAAATAACAAATATTTACGTAAAAAAATAAGCTCAAAGTACATTTACATTTAAATAGTTGTTTTTGTTTATTTAAAAACGTTTAATATTGTTTATTAGTTTAGCTGGTTTATTTTTGTTTTTTTTGTTAATAAAATTTAATTAGAACAAACGGTGGGAATATTGAAAAATAAAAAAAATTATTTAAAATTAAATTATAATTCGATTTTAGTTACTTTCCAAAATTATTCTATTTATAACATTTTTTTCTGCATATCAATTCATTTGGTTTTAATAAAATTCCATTACATTTCATTAAATATTCCTAATTTTTTTTTTAGCATAAAGCCTGTAGATACATTACACTGGGCTACAAAATGGAAAAAAATTACAAGTGACTTAACAATAACCACTTAATTTGAAGTTGGCATTAACTATGGGCCCTAATATTGAAAAATTCTCAGTGATAATTCAATCAATATAAAATTTATGTTACATTTAACTACAACTTAAGGGCAGCAAACAAGATTTAAATCTTTTATTTAAATATTTTTATAACCACCAGCAAAAAAGAAGGTTAATTTAAGACTTATGGTTAAACTAACTTCAGTTTAAGTCCTTATTGTCCTTTACAAGGCCTAGCTGAGTATCTAGTTACCCTGTTTTTGAAATTAAGCCCAACTTTGAAATCATACCCAACAAGTCACTTGGCTTGAGTTTTTTCACTGTAGCCCTGTGTGTTTTTTAAATATTACTTAACAATTAATTATTTATTTTATTCAGTTTTATTAGATAGAATCCAGTTGTTTTCTTTGATTATACAATATTAACTAAATAATAAATTGAAAAATATTAGTAGTAATAGTTTTAGCATGAAGTATTAAGTTAAGTAGTAAATATTATTAATATTTAGTAGTTATTTTTTAATTTTTTTTTTCGTGGGATATGTTGTTAACAAATGACACATTTTCACTTTTGTAATTTCTCATTTCCATTTCAATTTAATTGTTTTCAAACTTTTATCTGTTGTAATATTCATGTATTTATGACATATATTTTCAGCTTGGAATTTTTTGTTTTGTTTTATAAATAAATAATTTTATTTTTTGTATACGCTTGAATTAACGTATTTAGACAATGGGTAATAAATAATAAAAAAATAAATTAAATTTATTGATTGTTTATGTACTTCCCCAGTTAAATTGTGATGAGAAAAAAGTACAAATAATCTCCCTTTTTGGATTAGTATTTAATCAGAACCATATCTGCTTAATTTCATGTTTCTGGGATCATTTTTGTAATGTACTCAAAAAATACTTTTATTAGGGAAAAAAGTACCTATAAGTCCATTTTTTGTGGATTCAGTATCATGATTCTAATTTGATTATAAATTATTCAAAAGGTTCCATTAGATCAAAGAAAAAGTACCAAATTTGGTATCCCAGAAAATTTAAAAAGTACCATTAGTGGAAAGTAAAAGTACCATTTGTTTTCTCTTTTGTTTCCTTAATACTTTTAAGGATTCGATCCTTAATTCTTACTTCACTCAGAAGTATATCAGCTAAATTTTATGTCGATATGTTAAAAATGTAATAAAGTACCTTTAGGAGGAAAGGTACCAATTTCTCCTTTCCCTCTTGAACACACGTCAAGTTTAAAATATCACAATTAAATTTATTGAATGTTTATGTATTTCCACAGTTAAATTATGATGGAAAAATAGCACAAATAATCTCCCCCTTTGGATTAGTATTTAATCAGAAACATACTTGCTTATTTTCATGTTTCTGGGATCATTATTATAAAGTACTTTTATTAGGGGAAAAAGTACCTAGTTAGAACTCCATTTTTGTGGATAATTTCCTGATTATAAATTATTCAGAAAGTACCATTAGAATAAAGAAAAAGTACCTTATTTGGTCTCCCAGAAATTTTAAAAAGTACCATTAGAGCAAGGAAAAAGTACCATATGTTTTCTCTTTTGTTACCTTAATACTTTTAAGTATCCTATCCTTAATTCTTACTTAACTCAAAAGTATATCAGCTGAATTTTATGTCGATAAGTTAGATAATTTTAAATTTTCAAAATAAGTACCTTTAAGAGGAAAGGTACTTATTTCACCCGTTAAGTTTGAAATATCAACATTAAATTTATTGAATGTTTATGTATTTCCCCAGTTAAATTGTGATGGAAAAATAGCACAAATAATCTCCCCCTTTGGATTAGTATTTAATCAGAACCATACATGCTTACTATCATAATTCTGGTATCTTTATTATAAAGTACTTTTATTAGGGGTAAAAGTACCTAGTTAGAATCCCATTTTTGTGGATAATTTCCTGATTCTAGTTTGATTATTATAAATTATTCAAAAAGTACCATTAGAATAAAGAAAAAGTACCATATTTGGTCTCCCAGAAAATTTAAAAAGTACCATTAGAGCAAGGAAAAAGTACCATTTGTTTTCTCTTTTGTTACATTAATACTTTTAAGCATCCTATACTTAATTTGGTATCCCAGAAAATTTAAAAAGTACCATAAGTGGAAGGAAAAAGTACCATTTGTTTTCTCTTTTGTTACCTTAATACTTTTAAGCATCCTATCCTTAATTCTTACTTCAATCAGAATTATATCAGCTAAATTTTATGTCGATATGTTAAATAATTTTAAATTTAAAAAAAAGTACCTTTAGGAGGAAAGGTACAAATTTCTCATTTCCCTCTTGAACACACGTCAAGTTTAAAATATCACAATTAAATTTATTGAATGTTTATGTATTTCCCCAGTTAAATTATGATGGAAAAATAGCACAAATAATCTCCCCCTTTGGATTAGTATTTAATCAGAAACATACATGCTTACTTTCATGTTTCTAGGATCATTAATATAAAGTACTTTTATTAGGGGGGAAAAGTACATAGTTAGAATCCCATTTTTGTGGATAATTTCCTGATTCTAGTTTGATTATTATAAATTATTCAAAAAGTACCATTAGAATAAAGGAAAAGTACCTTATTTGGTCTCCCAGAAAATTTAAAAAGTACCATTAGAGCAAGGAAAAGTACCATTTGTTTTCGCTTTTGTTACATTAATACTTTTAAGCATCCTATATTTAATTTGGTCTCTCAGAAAATTTAAAAAAGTACCATTAGAGGAAGGAAAAAGTACCATTTGTTTTCTCTTTTGTTACCTTAATACTTTTAAGCATCCTATCCTTAATTCTTACTTCAATCAGAAGTATATCAGCTAAATTTTATGTCGATAAGTTAAATAATTTTAAATTTTAAAAAAAGTACATTTAAGAGGAAAGGTACCCTCTTCAACAGCCGTTTAGTTTGAAATATCAAAATTAAATTTATTGAATATTTATGTACTTCCCCAGTTAAATTGTGATGAAATATCTGCTTTATTGGTTTTAAATTATTGAAGGTTATATATTTCTTTTTAAATGGGAATATAAATTAAGGGAATTTCATTTAAAAAAACAAGTAAGAAAGTATGGTCGGTCAATATAATACCCTACACTAAGTAAAAGAGCAAAAACATTTTTCTTTTAAAATTTCAATAATTTATATTTTTGAGTGATTTTCGGAAGTGGGCCTTATATGGGAGCTATGACCAATTATGGACCGATCACCATAAAATTAGGTAGTGTAATTTATGTTATATGAAAGTTATTTATGGTGAATTTTGTGTGTATACCAACATTTTTAAGAGATTTATGTATATTAAAGTGATTTTTGGAAGCGGGTCTATATGGGAGCTATGACTAATTATGGACCGGTCGTAACAAAATTTGGTGACATGAATTTTGTAAATATAAAACTTATTTGGAGCGCAATTTGTGGAGATACATTTATAAATTAAACATTTATGACCGATAAAGTCCAATTTCGGAAGTACATTTGTATGGGGGCTAGGTGAAATAATGGACCGATTTCAGCCAGTTTCAATAGGCTTGGTCCTTGAGCCGAAAATATAATATGTACCAAATTTAAACGAAATATCTTCAAAATTGCAACCAGACGGACGGACATCGTTTAATCGACTCAGAAAGTGATTCTAAGTCGATCGGTTTACTTTAAGGTGGGTGTTAGACTAATATTTTTGGGCGTTGCAAACATCTGCACAAACGCATTATACCCTCCTCACTATGGTGGTAGGGTATAAAAATGTAAATTTACTGTGAAAAATTTGATTTTGATTTCTGTGAGTTTTAGTTAATTTTCTTTTATAATCCATGACAAAATGGACAGAAAATTCCTAATATCGGATTTGTCATCTACGATTTTAATGAAATTTAATTGGCTTTTGACTGGCAAATGATTAATAAAAATTACGTCTTGAATATTAAAGATGTACAAAACTTTAAACTTTAATTGTCCATAACTTTTGTATGAACAACTTTAATTTAGAGATACAGAAATTACCTTGAAAATCTTCTAAATCAAAAGTCGTCTATCAAAGTCGTCTATCTCAAAAACCCAAACTTTGAAAATTCTTGAAAAATTACCCAGCAGTTAGCAAGTAGTCAATGTATCCCTTATAAACAGTAATTGTCACTAATTTCCTATCACTGGGTTAACTCAAATTGATATATTTTGAGACATTTGACACGTTTGTACTCTTTGCAGTGCAGAGAGAAGACAATTGGTTACTTTATACATTCCAGGTAATCAAGCGTAAAGACAATTGTCACTTAAGTGTCTCGAAATAATCTAGAGTGTAGTCACTGTACACGTTTTGTAGTTTAATACAAATTGTATTGATATAATTCTCATAGAGTTTATTTTTATTTTTCCTTAAGTATACTGATATCTCATGTAACATAGCGTGAAGTCAATAGTCACTTAGTAACCTATAGTGAAGTCACTTCAAATGTTTATTTTGCACTGCACTTTATAAAGTAGTTATTTTACCCACCAGAAGCAATCTAATGGAGAGTTGTCGGAGTAAGGAAAATACTGTGTAACTTCAAAAGTGCAGGTCAGAATGATCAGCTGTGACAGCCTGTGATTCACCTAGTATTTAAACAGGGTGCTTACAAAATCAATTTTCTAATTGACTGATTTGGGTGTATTACTTAAACATGCGGGATTTTTTAAAATTCTTTGGTTTAATTTTGAAACATTTGTAAAATATCATTCTGGCAACGTATGGATTCCGAGCCAAAAGAACTGCTCATCTTTTTAGGCCAAGAACAAATCAAGCCAATTTCGGGTAATCTGTTCTAAAGTGAAGCATATGCCAGAGAGTATCGGACGGGTCAAGGTCTGGACTATAAAGCGGGTAAAAGGCAAAATTTCCCAACTACTTCGATCTAATTTAATTGTTTTTAACGGGTATTGCAACATGTGGCCGAGTGTTGTCATGTCATATTCTGGAAGTTTTTCAGTTGTGTTCGTTACAGGTTCACTGTGATGTTTTGTCCAGATTTCAGAAGCTCATAATAGATAGGACCCTCTTGATCCCACCAAATTCAGTGCATTACCCTAGCGCCATGGATATTTGGCCAAGAACGATTCAAGCCTATGTCGGATACTCTGTTCCAAAGTGAAGCGTATCCCGGAGAGTGTCGGACGGGACCAGGTATGGAATATAAAGCGGGTTCTAAATAGTTTTTAACAGATATTCCAGTATGTGGTCGAGTGTTGTCATTATGGAATATTACAGTTTCATGCCTGGCCACATATTCTGGACGTTTTTCAGTTGTGTTCGTTACAGGTTCTCTATGATGATTTGACCAGATTTCAGCAGCTCACAATATAAAGGACCCTTTTGGTCCCACCAAATACATTGCATTACATTGCGCTACCATTGTTATTTAGCTTTGTTTGTGGAATCGGCTGGTTGGCAGATATTCACGTACGATCCATTTTTCATCGCAAGTAATGATTAGGTGTACAAATTATTTTCTTTTAAAGCGTTCAATCATTTCGGACATGAAAAATCGTGTTTCGTGTTTTTGTATGTATCCTGCTGCTCACAAAGGTTATGAAATTGCTGCCCAATGAATTTTCAAGCTCTTGTTGAGTTTGATAACAATCTTCATGGAGTAATGCCTCCAATTCTGAGTCTTCTAACTAGTTTGGCTGGCCTGAGCGCTCTTTGCCTTCCATGTCAGAATCACCACTATTGAACCGAATAAACCATCTCTCGCACGTTGAAACCGATGGAACTCATTCACCATAAGCTTTGGTGAGCAATCGGTGTTCTTCAGCCGCACTTTTTTTTTCAAATTAAAGAAGTAAAGCAAAACTTCCAGCATATGACGTTTTGTTGGCACATAATTCGATATTATCAATGCAGAAAAAATTTTGTTTTATACCCTTCACCTTCGTGAGAAGGGTGTATATAAGTTTGTCATTCCGTTTGTAATTCCCACAATATAATTTTCCGACCCTATAAAGTATATATATTCTGGATCCTTATAGATAGCGGAGTCGAGAAAATCGGTCCACAAATGGCTGAGATATAAGGAAAAAACCAGGACAACCTCGATTTTTGGCCTATTTTTGACCTATATCTGGATTACTAATATAGACAACATCGATATCTAATGATAGATATTTCAAAGGCCTTTGAAATGACGTATATAAAACCATATTAAGTTGGACCTACAATGGGTCAAAATCGTAAAAAATATTTTTTACCCGAATTTTTATTTCACCAAAAGCTTTTTTTCGCTAAATATGTATACAATTACCATATAAGATCATAGTAAATTGGACCTACAATGGGTCAAAATCGGAAAAAATATTTTTTAACCGGAATTTTTTTTTCACCAAAGTTTTTTTTTCGCTAAAAAAAATTTAAATAAAATGACCATATAAGATCATAGTAAATTGGATCTAAAATGGGTCAAAATCGGAAAAAATATTTTTTAACCCGAATTTTTTTTTCATCAAAAATTTGTTTTCGCTAAATATTAAAAAAAAAATTTTAATTTAAAAAAAATTTAATTTAAAAAATTAAAAAAAAAAAAATTCGAAAATTTTTTTCTCCAAAAAATGAAAAAAACAACTTTGGAAAAAAATAAGAAATTTATGTTTACCTAAAAATATTTAAAATTTTTATTTTGAAGTATAATTTGGTGAAGGGTATATAAGATTCGGCACAGGCGAATATAGCTCTCTTACTTGTTTACACTATAATGTTCAATAACTCTTCAGAATGACATATAAGTTACTAAAAACAGAAAAACGTATTTAAAAGATACGTCATCTATTGTAAATCACACATTTTTAAGTCATACACCCAATACGTATTATCAGTTTGTCAGTACCTAAGTAAATGTATCACTTACAGACAGTAATTATCAATAATGTTTGGCTGACTCCAATTTATATATTTTGGGCTAGTTGCCAAATATGTGATCTTTGCTAATTGTACACAGAAAGAAAAAAGCACTTCTAAATTTAAGTTTATTTTACTCATAAATTTAAGTACGATTCATACTCATTTGTACTTAGAACAGTATAAACAGGAATTGATTAAAAAAATCAAGCGGATATTTTCTTAAAACAAGAACGAAATTCTTGAATTAAGTAAGAAAATCTTTTTTTAAGTACAAGTGAGAAGTTAAATCAAGTAGTTAATTCTTAAACTTCAAATTAAGAGTAAGATAACTTGAAATAAGAAAAAAATTCTTATATTGATCCATAATAGAAAAAGAGCGGTATAAAATTTACTCTCTGAGCTGTTCTCAAAGTAATTTTCTACTCGCGCTGTCGGTTAGTTACATGAATAAACAAGCAATTTGCATCAGTCTGTTTTGTGCGTTCCGTGTAGGGTTCTTACGCTGGAAAAATTTCCCGGGAATTCCTAAGTTTTCTTCTAAAAGTTACAATTTTCAGATTCGTTTCGATGGCCAAATTTGTTGCTAATTGAATCATTTCATTATATCCAAAGATTTTTTCGTTTCTAGCAACAGGTAGTCAGTTGGCAAAGAAGTATTACGGTTGAAATAACTGATTTTTTTCACTCAACTTAAGTCACAGCAGAAAAATTTGGTTATGAAGAATGAATCTAATTTAAAGTTTATACTCTTAAAGGAATTATTAAGATGCCTAACTTTTACGGATATTCAATGAATATTATTCATATTTAGAGAAAGTAATAGCAATAATAGTGGTTCAAATAATAGTGGTACAATCAGATATGAAAAATGTCTCTATCTACGCATGTTTTATAGATTTAACATAGTCGAAATTCTTAAGTTGTTTAATTAGACAAAGAATTTATGGATTTTATACTGATTAAATCTACGACTGCGACAATACCGATAAAATGCCACTATTAAATTAGAAATCCTATGCTGGACCAACATTTATTTTATACTTTATTCAATTAAGAGTTAAAAAATTAACGGGAATTCCCGGGAATGAAACTATTTTTGAACTTCCTCTAGGGAAAGAAAAAAGTCCGGGAAATTAGGAACCCTAGTTCCGTGTTATTCTGTATTGTTTTCGGTCTTTTGTGTGAAAAAGCTCGTTTTGCTATTAATTCATTCTCGAACATTCTTAAATCAATCCGATTTTTTGGATTATATCAAGTATGAATTCGTGTTTAAATCAAGTTTAGAATTCTTGAAACAAGCTCATTTTAAGATTAATTCAATCTCGGCCGTACTTAGGGAGAGCTTAAATTAAGATTTTTGGGCTTGATGAATCTGTACTTGAATCAAGTATTTAGAACTCGGTTTAAGAAAATCCGTACTTATCCTAATATTGACACCGCTCCGGATTGATTTAAGAACGGATTACTCAATTTTTTTTATGAGTGTATGAAATGTCTTTTTAACTGTCTATTTGAGGTGAAGGGGGTTAGCTTTGGTCATGTCTCCTAGAACTGCTGGCAATAGTCAAAAACCTAACTCTTGCTACAACAAAATACATGTTAGTCAATTTATTTTGTTGCTGTATCCGACATATGATTTGTTGTACTTTTGTTTGACAATACGGAGTGTCTAGTCTCCAGGTATAATTCCATATTATTTTAAATTTCAAAACATTGGAACAGATACATATAAACTCATAAATTTAGCTTTGGCAGTTGTAAACTATACAATTAAAACATTTATAAATATTCATTTAAATATTTTATCTTGATTCCTTGCGTTTTTTTTTTTTTGGTTTAATATTTTAAATTATCTGCATAATATTTTGAATACAATACAATTAATAATATTTATTTATTAGTCATTTAACTATTATTACAATTTGCTTTTTTTCAATCAATATGCTTTTTAATTATTCTTTTTTTCCATTTAATTAGTTTCATTTATTCTAATTATGTGGAAATGGTTGATTTAATGTTGTCAATTAATACATGAAAATGTGGAGGAGAGTTTCAAATCCTTAGTACAAGTGTTTGTGGGTGTTTCCATGAAGCATTTAATTAGTTTTTATATTGTTAAAGTGGTGGTTTTTTGGTTTATTTGGAATGGGTGGTTTTACATTGAATATTGTAACAAATTATTATGTAATTTAAAGTAATTATTTAATTATTTTTTGTTTTCTTCATTTTATTTTATAATTTAATTAGTTTTTGTTAGTTTATACATGTATTTAACACAAATTACATTTAAAATTTTGCTATATTTTTTCTCATTTTGCAAACAAAAAAAGAAAACAATTCTCTTTCAATTTGTTTATATTTTTTTGTTTAATTTTTATCTAAAACCTAAAAAAAGAACATGTGTTACACATTTAGTTGATTTTTCTTATTTATTTTGAGTTTAATTTTATTTTTATACCCTACAATTCCTGGCTCTGTTTTTTATTAATGCTGTTTTTTTTTTTTGGTTTGTTTGTCTAATGTTCTTCTATGAAAATTTATGACGATGATCTATGATGATGATGTTGATGATGATGATGTTGCCCATGACTTGCTCCAGCTGAGGAGGTACTGGCCCCAGTACCTCCTCCCTGGCCGCCTTGTGATGATAAGGATGAGGAATGAGCCGCGGTTGTTATGCCAACCGCGGGAACCACACTTCAGCGTTTCACCCCAAACAGATTTGGTATAGACTTGACCTTCTTGCGTGAGCAATTGATATAATCCTTGTACATTTCCGAACGTAAGTAGCGGGGATAGGAGTCTCTCTCCATTAGATGATAAACATGGGCGGCAGCCACATCGAAACACCAGCGATTGGGGCCATTGGGTGAATTTACCGCCTCTCTGGCCAATTCCACCGATTTAGAATCGACATTGACGGCCCGAGGAGCATCGGGTGCTAGGAATTCATTCCAGATACGTTGTATGGTTTCTTTGATTTCGGTTTGGGGCAAAGCTTTCATGTCTTGTACAGCTTCCCAGAAGCTACAAAGGCCAAGAAATACAAAATTTATAAAATAGAAGCAATTATGATATTCTTTCTTAAACTTACAGTAAATTTTCATAACTGTATTCCTTTTCCAAGAACTTGGCAAATTGTTCACGACCCATGGGATCTTTCAATAACTCTCGCATACTAAAGGCCCAACGTTTGACCCGGCGCATGGGCACCTCTTTGCTGTTAATGTAAAAAAATTAATAATTATTTGTAAATTAATTAAATCATGATCATAAGTTTACCTAGTTTTCTCTGCCTCCCACATTTCTGTGCTGTCAGTTTGCCAGGGATTGGGCAATTCTGGTGAGGTTATAAAGTAATCAAATTCATTATATTGCTCATAGTAAGATACCAATCTGTTGGAATAAAAATGTCCAAGAAATTAATTAACATTATTTAACATATTTTGTTTTAGAAAGCAACTTACGCTTCCGCTGCTTTTGATACTTTTATAGTTCTGCGTTCCAATTTCTGTTTGCGCAACGTTATAATACGCGTTAATTGTTCTATAGGATTTTTCGTTACTGCTGCTCCGGCCGAGCCGGTGCCATGACTGGAACAGCCACGACGATATGCTTTTTTAATATCAATTTCTGTGGTATTCACACAGCCCGGCATGGGCCGATGTACATCCCAAAAGGCTCGTTCTTGTGAGTCCAATACCTTGCGCTCTAATTTATCTCGCTTTTTGGCCACTTTACTTTGGGATTCAGCCTAAGGAATGATACATTTTAGTTAGAATATTTTGTTTTCTTTAGAATTTTTGTTGTAAACCCACCTGCATGAATATAAATTCCCATTTTCTTGAAAACATTTTTTGTAATTTTGCCAAATTTTCTGCCTCATAATCGGCCAATTCCAAGCGGGTTTTATTTTGCATAGTGCGTTTACATAAATAAACCGCATAGTCAGTGTTTTCGGGTTCCCAACAGTTAGAGGGCCAGAAATAGGGAGTTTGAAATCTGAAAAAGAAAAGAAAATTAATCGAATTAAACTTAACGGAATTACCCATATGTATACAAACAAATAATTTGAAAAGCCTTAAAGTAGGCTTTATAATTTTAGCAAAATATCATGAATTTACTACAGCATTTTTTTAATACCAAATATTCTGTTAAACTTACAGATTTTTTTTTAAATAATCTTAAACCTTGAAGTTTATTGCTTTGAATTTAAGTATATTTTATTAATCATTATTACACTTACCTATAAAATGTCCCATCATTCTTCACCGTCAACTGATGATCATCTATAGGAAATATATAACCGTGTGAGGCCAATAAATGTGCAAAATGCAATGCTTCGGTAACATCTTCTACATCTAAATTTTTCAATATCCATGATATTAGATCGGCACCCGTAAATACCGAAGGAACTTTTGTCATAAATCCTTTAACGGTGCGCACCGAGACGCCAGTGCTTTCGGCTTGCATTTTTTCTATGACCGCCTCCATCTGGAAAATTGTGAAGAATATAAAATTTATATTTGTTTGCTATTCAATTTTGTGAAAAATTTAACAAATGTATGCCTAATAACATCATATATAAAATATTTTCCACAATAATTACATGAAATACTAAATTCGACCGTGACCTTTCAATTTTATTGAGTGTATGATTTAAAAATGGAGAATCTTTTGAACGTGGTTTTTGTTTTTAATAACCTATATGTCATTTTGAAGAATATATATCTGGCATTTATTCTCACTTAGTTATTGAACATTATAGTTAAACAACAACGTTTTTCTTCCTTCGAAAATGTCGAATTTTGTACCGACATCCTATGCGGGAAGTTTTGCTTTACTCCTTAATTTGAAAAATTAAATTTCCAGGCCAGCCAAGAAAGTTTGTAGACCATGAATTGGAAGCATTACTTCATGAATATTGTTTTAAAACTCAACAAGAGCTTGTAAAATTATTGGGAGCCACTCAAGCAGCAATTTCAAAACAATTTCGAGCAGCAGGATTCTTCCAAAAGCAGGGAAATTGGGTACCATACGAATTGAAGCTATGAGACCTTGAAAGACGATTTTGCATGTCCGAAATGATGCTTGAACGCTATAAAAGAAAATCTTTTTTGCACCGAATCATTACTTGTGATGAAATAACCCGAAGCGTAAGAGATCGTATGTGAAGCCTGGCCAACCAGCCGAATCGACACCAAAGCCAAATATCCATGGCGCTAAGGTAATTCCATATATTTGATGGGAGCAAAAGGATCCTATCTATTATGAGCTGCTGAAACCTAACCAGACCATCATAGGGAGTCTGTACCGAATGCAACTGATTCGGTTAAATCGAGCATTGGCCAAAAAACGCCGGACATGAAACCGTAATATTCTATCATGGCAACGATCGGCCACATGTTGCAATACCTGTTAAAAGTATATAATGAAGTGGTTGGGAAGTTTTGCCTCACAAGCTTTATCTACTATTTGTTTCGTTCAATATAGAACGCTAACTCTGGGATACGCTTCACTTTGGAGCAGAGTATTTAATATTGGCTTGATTCGTTCTTGGCCTCAAAATATGAGCAGATCTTCTGGCTCGGGATCCATATGTTGCCAGAAAGATGGGAAAAGGTCATAGCTAACAATGGCCAATACTTTGAATAAATTTAAATTGTACAATTGTTTCAAAACAAAAGCTACATATTTAAAAAAAATCCGCGTTTTTAAGTCAATCACCAATAAATCCTACTTTATTCAATGCTCTGAATACATCACATTTTCCAAAGGTAGAAGGATAATAAATATAAAATCATACTTTTTTTTTTTTTTTTTTTTAATAATAATTTTTATTTAAAAATAGTATTAATACATGTTAAGTACGCGCCTCAGCACCAAAATTGGCATTAAAGAGGCTAGTAGGCAACTAGTTTATTTACATTGTGTTTACACTACATATTAACATATTGAAAATTATTTACATATGAAAAAAATGGAATTTATATTTATAAAAATCTTTTAAGTTTGCGTAAGAAGTGTTTCTAGATTGTTTAATAAAAACAACTTAAGCTCTTTTTTAAACGTTGAAAAAAGTAAAATATTTTTTAAAGAAACTTTAAAATACAAATCCCTAAAAGACTAAACAAAACAATTGAAAATGGATGATGTCTTGTTTGAGATATCCTTCAATAATGGACGATTTGTTATTCAATATTCCGTAATGAAAAGTAAATGATTTTAAAGATTATTGTAAAGTTTGGATATTTTTTGTAAATTTGCTTTAGTTTGGTTTCAAACCAAGGCGAATTTAGACAAGATGGTGGCAGTGTCGAATTCTGGAGAGTTCATTACTTTTTTTGATATAGATATTCTTCAAATATAAAACAAATTAATGAATTCGCTCGAATTTGCTTGAATTCGCCACTGCCACTACTTTGATTTGAACCTCGAATAAACCGAAATCAAAGAGAATTTGTTGTAAGAGAATTTGAAAATACTATTAAATTTGCAAAAGGTAAGCTCTGATGCCTTGACGAAAATGTTTGTTTCCTCCCTAAATTTAATCTGTAAATGAGACATACAGAATTATGGAACATGGCCATCAATGCTGGTTGTTGATCTCCCTCAGATGCCTCATTCAAAAATTTCATAGAATCATGTCGGGGGCTGACTGCAACCTAAATTCCATCCGATCCCGTTTGCAAAACTTCTTGCATAAAACGCAATTACAAATAATGCTTTAAACACATATACTACAGCAGGCTAGACAGCTACACGATTACAAATGCCGATGACAGCATTGGTCGTCCAGTAGTCAGCTACTTTATAATAACGAAAACCACAGCAACATCGTAACCAGCTAACAGCAAGTATTGACGTTGCGATTGTCACCTACAAAAATACAGCGGCAACGGTGGTCGTGTAGCTATGATGACGTCAAAATAATAGTCTTCAGACAAACGAGTGTTTTAATTTTGACAAATTGTAGTCGGTTGCCTGCTTTGTCTAGTGTTTAATGCTTTAAATACATAGAATACAGCATGCCACATAGCTACACGACTACAAATGCCATTGACAGCATTCGTCGCCCTGTAGTCAGCTTCTTAATTATAATGATAACAACAGAAATATCGTTAAAATTTTGTTGACATTAGTTAAATTTCGCCTACGAAAATATAAATTAGCTTAAGTTGAAGAGAGCGGCAACGGTGGTCGTAAAGCCGTTTAGCTGTGATGGCGTCATTATAAACGTCTTCATATAAAGGTGTGTATTTTAATTTTGACAAATTGAGGTCGGTTTTCTGCTCTGTCTAGTGTTTAATGCTTTAAACATATTGACTACAGCAGACTACATAGCTGCACGACTGTAGTCAACTACTTAACTATAATGAAAACGACAGCAACATCGTAACCTGCTGACATTAAAGTTTGACGTTTTAATACAATTATTCATTGTCGCCTACGAAAATAGCTTAAATTGGCTACAGATACAATAGTGGTCGTGTAGCTGTGATGGCGTTAAAGTAATCGTCTTTATATAAATGTGTGTATTTTAATTTTGACAGATTGTCGTCGGTTGTCTGCTGTGTCTAGTGTTTAATGCTTTAAACACATAGACTGCAGCAGCCTACACGGCAACACTAATACAAATACCGATGACAGCATTCGTCGCCCTGTAGTCAAGTACTTAACGAAAACGACAGCAATATCGTAACCTGCTGACATAAAGTTTGAGTTTTCCCATACATATTTTTCATTGTCGCCAACGAAAATATCTTAAGTTGGCGACAGCGGCAACGGTGGTCGTGCAGCCGTGTAGTTGTGATGGCATCAAAATAATCGTCTTCATATAATGGTTTGTATTTTAATTTTAAAGGATTGTGGTCGGTTGCCTGCTGGCAACCTACACAGCTACACGACTACAAATACCGATGCCAGCCGATTTGCCAGATTCTGGTGGGTAGCCTGCTGTGTCTAGTGTTTAAAGCATAAGATATCGAAAGAAAAGGAAGCCAAAAATTCTTCATTTCATTCATTAATTCTTCTTTTTTTTGGCTCACATTTCTTTCGTTATGGAAGATCTGGCATATTTTTCCCCTCCCTTGTCCTGTGTTACAAATTAGAAATTAAACTAGAAATTGTGCTCACCTTTTTATAAACCAAAATATTTGGAGCATCTTCATTTTTCTTATTGTGATTCGACGACTGCACCTGTACATTATGCTGCGTATGATGATTATTCTTCTGATGACTGCCGGCGGCTGATGATGATGATGATGTTGATGATGCGGCGGCACCCACGCCCGTAGCTTGCGATGATGAAGCGGCAGCAGACTGTTGTGTTGTAGATTGATTTGATTTGTTCAGTTGTTGCATGGAGGATGGCAAAAGATTTTGATTTATAGAGTTCGAGTTACTCGAAGGTTTTGAATTGTTGTTGGTGGTGGCGGTGGTGGTGGTAATGTTTTGGGGAGGACAAGTGCCACTGTTGGTGGTAGTTGTTGTAGTATTTTGTACTGATGCGGCGGTTGTTGTTGTTGTGTTTATTGTTTCCACTTTTGGGGATTTCTCGGGAGAGGCTTTGGTTTTGGCCTCTGGTTTTGTACATTTGTCAGTAATAGTTTTAGTGGGACTGGAGTGGTTGCTGCCGGTGGTGGTGGTGCTGGTGGTGGTGGCTTCTTTTTCTGCATTTTCTGGTGGTGGTGTAGCTGGACTTGTACAGCTGTCTATAGTTTCTGACTCGGTTATAGTTATTTGAGGAGTCATTTTGTTGTTGATAATATCGGCGGTAGGTTTTGGAGATTTTGGTGGTTCCTCCTTAGCTGGCTGTTGCTTGGGTGAAGGTGGTGATGGTATTGGTGCTGGTGCTGGCTGTTTTTCATTATTAATTGTATGTTGTGTTTCCTTTTTACTGAGTCCAGTGTCCTCGTTCAACCCATTGCCACCATCGTCATCATCATCCACACTGCAGCCATTATTCACTTGCATTGTATTATTAATTTCCGTTATGGAACCATTTGTTGTGGTTGTATTTGTGGTTGCATTAGATGAATTCAAATTTGTTATCGATGGCATTTTGTTCGACATTGTTGTGGCGATGGTCGTTTGTGTTGTATCCACTTCTGTAGACATTGTTACCATTTTTTGTTTGTTGTTTTTTTTCCGTCCTTTGCTCTCCTTGTCTTTCGGTTCCTTTCTTTTTGTTTCCGTCCTTTTTGTTATCAATATCGATTGATGTGTTTTAAAATAGATGCGGCAATCCGGCTGTTGAACTATTGAACACAACACATACACATTGCAACAAATCACACATACATCTATAAACAGAGCGTTAATTTTCAATAGAATTCAAATTTCTGGATTTTTCCTTCAGCTACAATTATATTTATTTATTTATTTATTAATTTATGTTGTCGAACATTAAATTTACCCTGGGCGGTATTATTAAGTAGTAATAAATAAATATATGTATGAATAATTTTGGAAAGAGACCTTTTAAATGTGTTTTTGTGTGTATGTGAGTGTGTCATTCATTTAATTGGCCTTATCAAAAAATTGGTGGTTCAATTAACAACCAACATATTTGAGTCATAATTTTAACAAGTATTTTCCGTTTTACTTCACGCGACACTTACATTTTCATGGGTTTTTTCGCAGCTGAGGAAAAATTTTATCAAAGCTACTACACACACCTTTTTTTCTTCCTAATTTAAAGTTCACCTCTGACTGTCTGTCAAGAATTTTAACACAATTTTCTTTTTCAAACAATTCACTTATTTTTTTATTTATTTTATATTTTCTTTTAATTTTTTTAGTAAGATTTGTTTAAAATTTCCTTTTCTTTTAATTTTATTAATTTTCTTGTAAATTTTCCGAATTTTTTCCACTTTTTTCCACCAATTGTATAAAATAAAAGTTTTGCAAAAATACTTTTTTTTTCCTTCACCGTTTACACACTTGTGTATTTTCAATTGATTTTGCTGTTTTATGCTCTCTCTCAAAGGACTTTTGTATTGAGTGTGTCTGGTATTTAGTAGTATGCAGTTGTTGTTGTTGTTTTTATTACAGTTGTTGTGTTATTTATATCCTTATTTGTTCTTCTCTCAAGTGTGTGTTTGTCAGTACTAGGGATGAAATGAGGGGTAATGGTACTTTTTGTTTAAGGTACTAAATTTATATAACATCCAAACTACTCATCTAATTTTAATGAATCTTGGACGGTTAATATAGCAAGAGTTAGGCTTTTAGAATGTGAAATAAATAACTGGCAAATGTTTACAATGTAAGTGTACTTTAAACCAAAATTAGCTACCTTTTTGTTATGATACAATATTCTAAAGTACCCATCTGAACTAATTGAAACTTGGAATGTTAATACAGGAAGAGTTAGGCTTGAATATGTTTGACATAACTAGCCAATGCTTACAATATAAGTGCCACCTAAGAAGGATTGTACTTTTTGTTTTGGTACAATTTACGTTCTACAGTATATTCTATACTAATCATCAGAGCTAATTGAAACTTAAAGTCTTTATAAAACAGGAGTTATGTTTTGAGAATATGATGTGCAGAACTTGCTAGCCAAAGTTGGCCACCTGGAGAGAATGGTACTTTTTTATACTACTCACCTGCTGTATTTGTAACTTGGACTGTTTATAAAGCAGGAGTTAGGCTTTCAAAATATGAGATGTACAACTAATCACTGTTTACAATGTTTACAATAGGCCAAAGTTAGCCACCTAGGAAGAATATTCTAAACTAAACGAGTATTAATCTAATATACATAATTGAAACTTGGATTGTTAATAAAAGAAGAGTTAGGCTTTCAGAATATGTTATGAATAACTAGCCAGTGTTTACAATGTAAGTGTTACAATAGCCTAAACTAAGTTACCTGAGGAGGATGATGCTTTTGTTTATATCTTCAAAATTACTCATTTGATATAATTGATTGTTTATACATTAGGAGTTAGGATTTCAGAAAATGATATGCATAACTTGCTAGCGTTCACAAGGAGAGTGCTCCAATAAGCCAAAGTTGGGCACCTGTAGAGAATGGTACTTTTTTATATTTGTAATTTGGACTATTTATAAAGCTGGAGTTAGGCTTTCAAAATATGATATGCATAGTTAACCAATGTTTACAATGCAAGTGCTACAATAGGCCAAAGTTAATCACCTATGTAGAATATTCTAAACTACGAGTACTAATCTAATATGATTAAAACTTGGATTTATAATAAATGTTATGAATAGTTATTCATAACAATATTTACAATGTAAGTGCTACAATAGCCTAAAGTTAGTCACCTGAGGAGGATGGTACTTTTGCTTAAGGTAGCAAAACTTAAAGTTCGGTTATATAATTATAACCGAATTACTCATCTGATTTAATTGATTGTTTATAAAGTAGGAGTTTGGCTTTCAGAAAATGATATGCATAACATGCCAATTATTTTCAATGTAAGTGCTACAGTAGGCCAAACTCTTATAAACTACTAATATGATATAATTGATGCTTGGAATGTTATTGGGTGTTTGATTTAAAAATGAGAGATTTTTTAAAATTTTTAGCTTTTATTTTGAAACATTTATACAATATAAATCTATTCAAAGTATTGGCCGTTGTTAGCTATGATATTTTCCCATCTTTCTTGCAACATATGGATTCTGAGCCGAAATAACTGCTCATCTTTTGAGGCCAATAACGGATACTCTGTTCCAAAGTCAAGCGTATTCTAGAGAGTGCCTTCTGCATCGATCGAAACATATAGTAGTCGGGCGGGGCACGTTCTGGAATATAAAGCGAGTAAGGCAAAACTTCCCAACCACTTCATTCTAAATTGTTTTTATCAGGTATTGCACATTTCTGGCCGCATATTCTGGGCGTTTTTCGGCCAATGATCGCTTCAAACGAATTAGTTGTGTTCGGAACAGGTTCCCTGTGGTGGTCTGGCCAGATTTCAGCAGCCTTTTGGTTCCACCAAATACAGAGCATTACCTTAGCGCCATGGATATTTGACTTTCGTGTCGATTCGGCTGGTTGGTCGGGCTTCACATACGATCTCTTACGCTTCTGGTTATTGTAATGGATCTATATATCACTGCAAGTAACAATTCGATACAAACACGATTTTCTTTTATAGCGTTCAAGTAGCATTTCAGACATACAAAATCATCTTTCAAGGTCTCTCGGCTTCAATCCGTATGGTACCCAATTTCCCTGCAGGATTCATCTATAGATGAATCCTGCTGCTCGCAAACGTTTTGAAATTGATGCTTGAGTAGCTCCCAATGATTTCGCAAGCTCTCGTTGAGTTTTATAACGATATTCATGGAGTAATGACTCCAATTCTTGGCCTTCAAACTTTTTGGCTGGCCTGGGAGATCTTTGTTTTCCGTGTTAAAATCACCACTTCTGAACCGAACTAATCATCTCTCGCATGTTGAAACCGATTGAATACATTCACCATAAGCTTTGGTGAGTAATCGGTGTGCTGCTGTGCACTTTTTTCAAATTAAAGAATTAAAGCAAAACTTCCCGCATATGACGCTTTGTTGACACAAAATTCGACATTTTCGAAGCAAAAATAACTTTGTTGTTTACATTATAATGTTCATTCGGCTCTGCCGAATCTTATATACCCTTCACCAAATTATACTTAAAAATATTTTTTTAAATTTTTTATTTTTTTTTTTAATTTTTAAAAAATTTTTTTTTTGGAAAATGAATTTATGAGAAAAAAATTGTTTGATAAAAAAAAATTCGGGTTAAAAAATATTTTTCCCGATTTTGACCCATTGCAGGTCCAACTTACTATAGCCTTATATATAATGGACTTTGAAATATCTATCATTAGTCTATCATTAATCCAGATATAGATCAAAAATAGGGCAAAAATCGAGGTTATCTCGGTTTTTTCCTTATATCTCAGCAATTTGTGGGCCGAATAGCAACCGAGCCGGAAGAATTCCCGTTATATTGATATATGAGTCATGTATGTAAGTTATTTGGGGGCTACGGAAAGTTGATTCTAACATACAGGCGACAGCCGGACATGGCTTCGGTATCTATAACGATCCAGAATATATATACTTTTTTGTGGTCGCAAATGAAAAATGTAGAAATTACAAACGGAATGAGAAACTTATATATACACAGAGAAAACAGATTCGTGATAGCAACCGAATTTGTTGTCAATCGAATGATTCGGTTGCACACATAGAATTTTTCGGTTCTATCAACAGAAAGTCAGTTGATAAAGAAGAATTTCGGTTGAAGCAATTAACCTTTGGTTACCCCTTCCAAAATTGTATAGCCACAACAGTAAAATTCGGTCACTAAGGTAGAATCATTCGATTGGCAACAAATTCGATTGCTATCACGAATCTGTTTTCTCTGTGTACCCTTGCCACCCATGGCGAAGGGTATAATCACAGATATGTACATTTCAAAATGACATATAATTTATTAAAAGCAAAAACTGCATTCAAAAGATACGTCATCTATGATCCCACCCATTTCTATATCTTTTATGTACAATGATAACAATCAATCTTTACTTTAACTATTATAATTCTCCAAATATTCAATTAGAACTATTTTCTTTATATATGTGGGGTCATTCCTACTAAGCCGATTCCACCCAATTTCAGCCAAACATTTTAAAAATATAAGAAAGTTATTCAGACAAAGGTAGGTCCTACACTTAGTGTTGCGATTTAGCTAAACTTCGTACAGTGTTAAGGAATACATCCGTACTAAGCTAAAAGACTTTCACAATTATTGTTCTCCAAATATTCGAAAATAACTAATCCAATCTGGCACATTTTCAGCAAATTTCATACCATGGCAACGGAAAAATATCCTTCATCGTTTTGTGGATGTTTCTAATACAATTCATCAGATATTTGATAATATCTATTTATTTTGTAGGTGAGGTTCAATGCCCACTAATAATAACGCGCCCCTTTTCAGCCAAATTACGTTAACTTATAAAAAAAATGTTTCGAATAAAGTTTGAAGAATCTCGCAATTATAGTTATCCAGATATTCAAAATTGACTATGCATTTTTAACGGAGGTGAATCACTCCCTGTTCTGATCTCACATATTTTTACTTAAACCTCAAGCAATGACTTCCACAATTATAGTTCTCCAGATATTCGAAATAACTAATTTAATTTTTATCTAATTCCGCCAATTTTCAGCTAAATTCCATACAGTAATAAGAAATTGATTCATAAAAAGTTTAAATACTTTACTATTATATTTCCAGATATTCGAAATTAACTAATTGCTTTTTATGGGTGGTGCCACGCCCATTTATCCATTCATACCCATTTTCAGCCAAGCTGCGCACAATGGTACCAAAGTAAATCCCACGAAGTTTTACGACTTTCACAGTTAAATATTTAAAAATAATCTAAACAATTAATTTTTAACAAAATTGTAACCAAAAACAAAATTTTCTCGAAATCTGTCAATTTCAAATCGGTCGTTTGTTTAAATAAAACATTAAATTAACCTTTAAACATGAAAACATTTGAGCAATTCCTAACTAAAAAGTACTACTTTTTAAAATAATAATAGTACTATTCATAACATATACATATGTATGCCCATTTCCCCATCTCTATTGAAAATATGGTTATCGTTTTCTCATTTGTTTCAATTTGTTCCACCATGTATTTATGGTTCTATATAATTGTCCCTATGTAAGCTGACATTTCATATTTTGTTCCCAAGTATGTATGTAGGTGAGCTTGTCTCCCAACCGTTATGCTCCTTCAAATATCGAGTGTATCCTTGTTGTATCAAATGTAAATCGATTTTTGTTTCATGTCTTTTATTATTTCCTTAAATTATACTCATTTTATTACAGGCTTATGTCTCCCTAAATACCGTTACATATTATTTGTTTTCTTGGTATGTAGTACTCTTTATAGGATGAGAGTGAGAGTTTGAGAGAGAATGAGAGTTAGTGTTGCCAACATAACTAGACTGTCAAATATAAGTATTTTAATAACGCCTGCGCTAAGTTAATTTGTTATCGCAGGGTTGTCATGGTGATTTTAAAGCAGAAAAGTTAAACTGTCAGTGATGACAGATGTTGTAAGGGATGAATTCATTGACTTTGACTTTTAAAGCACACACACATGACACTAATTTTAAGTCAGCACATGTCATTAATTTAAAAGCAATATTAAATATTGTGCTTTTATTTGTAGCAACTTATAATTATGCACTTAACCTCCTAATTCATAATCAATTTTTAAATTTATCAATGCTTTATAAAACAAAATTTCCATAAGAAAATTTCTTTAATAAACCTTTGATAAATTTAAGAATTTATTATGAACAAGGCCTTTAAAAATAAAACCTTCAAATAGTCTGCATATAATGATTTTTTGATAAAATAAACTCATCCTGTAAAAAATTATAATTTGTCCAAAATATTGATTCTTTTGTGCAAAGAAACGTAATAAAATCTATATTAATAAAACCTCCGTAAGTGTGTTACTACTTTATGAAAAATGGCCTGGTCACCTCTAATTTTGGTACGGGAAATTCAACAAATATCGAATTGGATATTAAAAATTTTATGAAAAACAAACTTATTTCTTTTTAGATGTGCTAATACTGTAAATGCTACTGTAAATATGTATAACACTGAATACAGTACGTATAAGTTATACGGTATAACACTTTATCAATAAAATGTTAGGTTAACATTATATCGTTTACTTTAACAGTGTTTTAATATAAAATGCATAAAATAAGTAATGCCTAGTTTTAGGCTTATTAATTTGAATGCCAACTAAATGAAGTAGTAAAATATTTGAAAAATTTCGTGCTAATGTTTGTAAGGCCCAAAACAATTAGTCTTTCTGAGTCGATGTAACGATGCCCATACTTCCGTCTTGCTTTCAACATTTTATTATGTATTTTTAAAGAGATAATCAACAAATTAACCATTTTAGACACTTGGAGTCAAAATTGTTTGCGATTCATATTGATCCCAAGGTTACAAAAAGTTTAATTTTATATTTTTCTCTTTTACCCCCAGTAACACAAAGTCTGGTTATGTGTTAACCAATAGTTATGCTGACAATTTTCATACAAAAATAATTTTAAACGGCAGTATAACTATTAGTTAGCACATAACCAGACTTCGTGTTAATGGGGGTTAATATCATTTCTGAATTTTGTTACTGAAGTTTCATTAAAAATCTATCAATAACAAACATAACATAATTAAGAATCTCAAATTATTTTAAACAAAGTTTTTTTTGCTTCGAAAATGTAGAATTTTGTACCAACAAAGCGTCACATGCGGGAAGTTTGGCTTTACTTGTTTAATTTGGGAAAAATCTGAAGCACATCGATTGCTCACCGAAGCTTATGTTGTGATGCAGTTTTTGTTTCCAGCCGGGGTATGCTTGGTCTGTCCAGGTTCTTCAAGGGTCTGCTTCCTTTGAAATCTTTACCACAGAGCTGTCTTGGATCTTTGGGATATGTTGGTTAATAAGCGAAGTTTCTAATAGTGAATTCGACGAGATAAACACTTCGTCTCTCGGTCGGCTAACGACTATTATTTGTAAATACTGTCTGTGGATGCAATCCGAGGAGATAAATTCTTTAGCTCTCGTTGGCTAACTACCATTTATTGACTATACTAGCTAATGAGTACAATCCGACGAGATAAATGCTTCGGTTCTCGGTCGGCTAACGACTAATTATTCGTAAATACGGCTTTTGGATGCAATCCGAGGAGATAAATTCTTCGGCTCTCGGTCGGCTAACTACAGATTTTAACTACAATATTAATACGAAGTAAGAATTTAGGCCTCGTCTAATTATGCTTTGTTACCCGGGTGCAAAGTATAAGTAGATCTGGACTTTGATTCTATCTCCTCTGTTTATGTTTTTCTTAGATGTCTTATATCAGAATTCACATAAACTGTTTGGGAATTATTGATAACTAATTAGAATTCACATAAACTGTTTAAGAATTATTGACAACAATATGCTAATATACATACATATATTGTATTAGTATTAATTATGTTATGTTGATGTATTGACTGTTGTAACTGCACGTTACAATGTGAATGTGTGTTATCGGTTTCAACGTGCGAGAGATTGTGCTGTTCAGAAGTGGTGATTTTGACACGGAAGACAAAGATCGCCAGGCCAGCCAAAAAAGTTAGAAGACCAAGAATTGGAGGCATTACTCCACGGAGATTATAGTCAAACTCAAATCATTGGGACCTACTTAATCAGCAATTTCAAAATGTTTGCAAGCAGTGAATTGAAGCTGAGGCCTTGAAAGGCGATTTTGTATGTCTGAAATGTTGCTTGAATCATTACTAGCGATGAAAAATGGATTCACGATAACCCGAAGGCGTCCGTCTGTTTCGATCGATATAGAACGTTCTCTACATAATATTCTTAATAAATGCGAAATAAACCCTAGGCTCTCTTTTGTTGTGTCTTATTTCTGACTTTCTGGTTGCATATTCCGTTTTGGTGTATTCAGGGACTTATAGTAAAATTTCACGGATAATATTTTGCCGAACATTTTAACCCCTTAAATCCCTGTTTTAATGGTGTTTTTTGCTCTTTGTTAAAATAAGGACAAAAAAGACCCATGCCTTGAGGATTTAGAGGGTTAACATATTCTACAAAAATGTTCTCCGAAACATTTTACATAAATTTGCTGAACACATTTTATACCTAAAATGTAAGGATCACATGATTTCTTATGCCGATTAACAATAAGAATGTGACAGAATGTGTGAAAATTTAACACCCCCCTCCCCCCTGAAATGAAATTCAGATGTAAACTTTCAAAACGCCGATATACGTGTCTTTTTTTTGTTTGTCTCTCCTATCAAAATTTATTGGTCGGACCTTGTAATTTTGAAAAAAAATTGATTTTGTTGTCATATTTTTCAAAAAAGTATTCCATGAATTTTTTAATTGTCAAAAGTTATATATACTTTTAAAAAGTAGACAAAATCATCTATTCATAACATGTCTACCTTATGTTTTTTACGTGGCAAATTAATTAGGGAAAACTTAACAACTCGCTGAGAATTAACCTTGAATTTTGAATTTTACATAAAAAATAGGCGTTTTTTGAATGGACCTCGGTATCAAAAATTATAAATTTTTTTTGTCATTTAAAATTTAAACAAGTAAGAGTGCTATATTCGGCTGTGCCGAATCTTATATACCCTTCACCAAATTATACTTTTTTTTAATTTTTTTTCCAGTTGTTTTTTGATTTTTTTCAAAAAAAAAATTTTTACATTGTTATTTTAATTTTTTTTTTTTAAATTTAAAATTTTTTTTTTTAAATTTAAAATTTTTTTTTTTAAATTTAAAATTTTTTTTTTAAATTTAAAAAATTTTTTTTTTTTAAATTATAAAATTTTTTTTTGGTTTTTTCAATTTTTTTTTTTTTTTTAAAAATTCGGGTTCAAAATTTTTTTCCCGATTTTGACCCATTGTAGGTCCAACTTACTATGGTCTTATATACGTCGTTGCAAATGTCTTTGAAATATCTATCATTAGATATCCATATTGTCTATATTAATGTCTTAGTAATCCAGATATAGGTAAAAAAATAGGTCAAAAATCGAGGTTGTCTTGGTTTTTTCCTCATATCTCAGCCATTTGTGAACCGATTTTGCTGATTTTAAATAGCAAAATTCTCGAAAGCATCTCTGACAGAATTATTGAAGATTTGGATCCCGAAGATATCTGGGGTCTTCAGAAAACTGATTTCAACAGACAGACAGACAGACAGACAGACAGACAGACAGACAGACAGACAGACAGACAGACAGACAGACAGACAGACAGACAGACAGACAGACAGACAGACAGACAGACAGACAGACAGACAGACAGACAGACAGACAGACGGACATGGCTTAATCGACTCCGCTATCTATAAGGATCCAGAATATATATACTTTATAGGGTCGGAAATGAAAAATGTAGAAATTACAAACGGAATGACAAACTTATATATACCCTTCTCACGAAGCTGAAGGGTATAAAAAGTTAGCTTTTCAAACAGTACAAATTCATTATACATACTCTTAGAAATTTTTTAGATAACTTAAAATGAATAAAAGTTTTTTCCCAAAAAATAGCGAAAAATCGTCTTTTTAAAATTTTTTAAATTCAAATGCATGTAACTTTGGATTCAGTCATGATTTTTAAACAATTCTTTCTTTCCTACAAAAGAAAAATGGAGAAAATCGGGAAATATTTGGAACCGCTGTCATCAAAAAACTGGAGTAGGGTGGGTAAAAATGCTGAACATTTAATTTTCAGATGCGAATATCTCCTAAGCTATAAGAGATAATAGATAGCTACGACGATAGATAGCTATGTAGTGCTCGGCAAAAAGATTCTATATGTGTTATTTTTTTTGAAATCGGAACACAAACGAAGAAATACGAACATTTTTAAAACTGAACATACCCGAGGTGTCCTACTTTGGGGACCCCTGGCTCAGCTCCTGGTGGTCTCACAAGGTCCAAGTTCAAAACTCGACAACACTTCCTCTTTGCGCATGTGAAATTTCATTCAAATCGGACTAAGGGTTTAGAAGTTACAGATTTATTTCCCTCTTTTTTTCTCATACCACTGTGCAGCATTAAATAAAATAAAACAATTTTTTTTGTTTCGAATCATCCTAAGTAAAATAAGTTTTTCAAATAAATAAAAGAATTCTAATGTATTTTTGTAGTGGGTACGTCTTTTTCGTCAAATATTTGTCATGTGTGACCCTACCTTTAGTACAAGTTTTTTTCTTGACACACTCTTTTTGTAAATTGTTTTCGGATTTTAAATAAAACTCAAAATTTATTTTTTATTCTTTATTCGAGTTTCGTATATATTTTTACAAATTATTTATTTATTTACGCATCATCATTTTTGGGAATAATTTATTTAAATGTTATCGACTTAAAACTAAATTTTTAAAAATTTATTAGTAAAAATTAGATACATTTTCTAAAATAGTTCACAATTACAAATACATAAGTATAAAACTACAATACATAATTTTAAAAAAGATAATACTTAAATTTAACTTAAAAATTATGGCTTTTTTTATAAAAAGTAAATATTTATTCAAATTTAAACTTAACAACATTTTCTCAATTTCTGGTTATATTTTATCCTGGCGGTATATACTTCCAATTAATATAATTTTTGTATGAGAAATGTCAGTATATCGTCACGATAAAAAATAACCAGATATTGAGAAAATGGGGCTAAGAGTTGTAATTATGTTAGTAATATAGTCATAATTTACTCTAAGACTTATTTTTAATAATTTTTATAACATTTCTAATACTACGTTTTTAAAATCTATTTACAAGTTTAAGTAGTTATTTAAGGTATTAATTAATATTATTAAAGTTTTACTTTGACCAGGTTTATTTATTTTTTATTATTTATTAATTTTTTTGCCTATATTTAATAGTTTGCCTTTTATATTTATTTATTTTTCAAGTGGTCATTTAATTGTTAAGAAAAAATAATAAATATAAAAAAATATTGAGATTTTATATACAAATTCATATAAATTATGAAATTGGAAACGAAAAGGAAATTTCTTTAAGGGACTGATACAGAAACATGTTTAGAAAATTAGTTTAAAAAGTTTTGTATGAAAATTGCACAGTTTTCAAATAATTTTTGAGTATTTTTCATAAATAATTTTAAAATTATTTTCCATTCATGTTTCTGAATTATATGAAAATCATAAATTCGTTTTGATAAAATTAATAATGTAATATAATATGTCATTTAGTTTAGCATTATCTGTTTTCACTTTAAGAGATTTTGAGAATTGCTGTTTGATTTTTTAAATATGTATAACAGAACCTTTTTCTATATAAAATTCTGATAACAATTGGTTAATTTTGTCTGGTGAAAACATGTCTATTATTGTTAATAATTTACAAATGTTTTAAACTTTCTTCATAAATTTATTACGATTTTTTTTTTGTTTATAAATTGCTAAGAAAATATAAAAGTTGCTTGACACAATAATTTATTAATTCTAATTTATATAAAAATAAGTAAATCTTATTGCACAGCTGTTTGATTTTCTATTTTTGTTTAAAGTGTAAAGTGTCATAAAATTTTAAAGTTTTTCTAAAAAAAGGGATTAAGAATCAGTTTCATAAACAAAAATTAATTTATAATTTATGCCGGATATTCAGTCATACTCAATAAAATTTTAATATTTTTTTATTTCTAGAAAAGTGTTAAACAAAAACCAAATATTTACTTTTTAGAGTATAACAATCCAGTATAACAGTTTGTATTACAATGATTTTTAAAATGTCAAATTGTTTGCTATACATGTGTAATTGGTTTTATATTATAACAGTTTTTATAAATTTTATAATAGTATAACAGTTTTGATAACCCAGTTTTTACAAGTGTGCAATTGCTTGCTATTTATACATTTGATAAAAGTGTAATACTAGTACAATTTGTATAATAGTAGAAAATTGATAGAAGTAGTATACTAGTATAACAGTTTATATTGATAGTTAACATTTTCAAGTCTGCAATTTTCTACTCAATACAGGTGTTATTCTAGTATAACAGCTTTATAGCAATGTAATGGTAAAAGTATAACAGTTTATAAGACATTCTTTATAGTTCAGAAAGCACTAATAGTCACAGTATAACGGTTTGTTTGAAATTATTTTTTATTATTGTCACAATATCAGTATGATAGGATTTGAATAGAATTAAGCAAATTGTCAGAGTATAAGTAGTTAATAAGGCTATCATCTTTGTAGTGTATAACAGTTATACTATTATATTAATTTGTTTGCATTCATTTAATACACAATTTGGAGTACTAGGCAGTTTTCTATTATGAAATATTTTTTTTTAAATGGTTACTTTATTAGACATTTTTACAGTGAAAAATAGTCACAGTATAACAGTTTATTTGAAATTTATTTTTAAAAGTTTTTGTTTGTATTCAAGGGAATATGGTTTTTAATATTAGTTTAGTATGACAGCATTTTAATTAAATTAAGCAAATTGTCACAGTATAACAGTTTGTTGTTTTTACAAGTTTTAATTAGTTTTAAAGCCAAACTGTCACAATATATCAAATTAGTTTAGAATTTGTATTGAATTATGCAAATTTTTTGAGTATAACAGTTTAATATAACAGTTTTCGGTTACGAATTAAATGGTCACAGTATAGCAGTTTATTTGAAATTTGTTTTTCAAACTTTTTGTTTGTATTCAAGACATACATGACAGTATAACAGTTTAATTGTAATTTGTATTCCAAAGTTTTAGTTCGTTTTAAAGGCAAACTGCCACAATATATCAGTTTAGTATGACATAATTTAAAGTCAATTAAGCAAATTTGTAGATTATAACAGTTTGCAAGACATTCATGTATATTAAAAGTGTTGTACCAGTACAATAGTTTGTATATTGTTTTATAATACAACATTTTTTAAGTTTTTAAAATACTTTTACCCTCTACAATTTGTATTATAGTTTTGATATACATGACAGTATAACAGTTTGTTGTTTTTACAAGTTTTAGTTAGTTTTAAAGTCAAACTGCCACAATATATCAAATTAGTTTAGAATTTGTATTGAATTAAGCAAATTTTTAAAGTATAATAGTTTAATATAACAGTTTTCTGTTACGAATTAAATGGTCTCTGTATAGCAGTTTATTTGAAATTTGTTTTTCAAACTTTTTGTTTGTATTCAAGGCATTTCATTTAGTTTAAGCAAATTGTCACAGTACTGTTATGCAAAGCTTACAAAGCATGGTTATGACAGTATAACAGTATGTTGGGAATTTGTTTCCAAAGTTTTGGTTTTTTTAAAATCAAACTACCACAATATATATCATATTAGTTATGAATTTCTATTGAATTAAGCTAATTTTCAGAGTATAACAGTTTGTAAGATTGGTTTTTTAGCTAATTTCAAACGTTAGTATATGGATTATAACAGTTTTTATTTCATATTAACCAAATGTTTTATTCTTCATTCAACAGTTTTAAAAGAGAAACAAATATAACAGTTTCCATAAAAATTATTTCAATACAAAATTTAAATTTCATCATTTTCAACAGTTAGTATAATATTTTAATATTTAAAACTATGTTTGGAAAGAAAAATTGTCACAGTATACCAGTTTGTAAGTTACTCTCTTTGGATTGCAAAACTTCTATTAAATATCCAACCTTAAGACTTCAATTATAACAGTTTTAATTCTATTACAACCAAAAAGTTTATTTCATTATAAAAAAATATACTTTAAATAAAAACAATATAACAGTTTCTTATAAAATTTAATAATTTCATTTCACAGTTTGTATAAAAGTTCTTTTGTTTACTCAAATGAGTTTCCCTTATTTAAAACACAATAAATATATATGTTGGCTAATAAAATTTAGAAAATGTTGCAGTATAACACTTTATATAATAGTATAACAGTTGTTGGCATAAACAACATTAACTGTTGCTTCCAATATAGCAGTATAACAGTTTTTAGCAATGCAACTGTGATTCCTTGAAGTTGTTAAGTATTGATAAGAAAACAATTAGTATAACAGTTTGTATAACTGTTGTTTAGTAAGTGGTTTAAATACTATAGATTTGTTAGCTAATACTCCAAAACAACAACATGTCTTAGTATAACAATTTATATAACAATTTGCTGGTATAACAGTTATACCAATTTACAAGTTTATACGATTTTGTTGCCTTTTTGAGACTGTTAGCAAATAAAATAAATTACCATAGTATAACACATTGTATAACACTTATTTTGTTTACGAAACTGAGCTAGTATCCCATTTCCCATCACTTTATAAATTTGTCTTGCATAATATAACACTTTGTATAACAATTACCTGATGTAAATAACTACCAAACCTATTTACCATTATTATTGTTATTGGAATGTTGTTGTTGTTGTTGCTGCTGCTGTTGATAGCGATTATTGCTGAGATTATTGGCACGACGATATTTCGGTGTTAAATAATAAACCTCCGCTTCACCACCCACATTTGAAATGGGTGCGGGTGGCGGGGGCGGTAACCGAAAGTTGTTTGATCTATAAAACTGTTGTTGTGGATTGCGTATCACCTGAGGATGTGTTATCCATTCGCTGTCGGGATTAATGGGTGGCAAGGGCTGTCTATAGTTAACCAATTCATCGTTAATTAAAGAAAACGGTGGTGGCGGAGGGTTTTGCTGCTGCTGTTGTTGCTGCTGTTGAAATTGTCGTCCGGGTATTCTTTGAGCTAAATGGGGTCGTGAATAGTATTGGGATTGATGTGATACGGGTGGTGGAGGTTGCTGCTGTTGTTGTTGCTGTTGAAGCTGCTGTTGTTGTTGATAGGCTAACCTTTGTTGTTGTTGCTGCTGCTGTTGTTGCTGTTGCTGATATGGGTAATTATTGATGGAAGGTCCCACTAAGTAGGGATCTATAAACTCGGCATCTGGATTAATGGGTGGTCTATTGGGCAGCTCATTTACCAAAGTATCATTTTCTAAACTCCATACTTGCTGTTGTTGCTGAGGCGGTTGGGGCTGTTGCTGCTGCTGCGTTTGATGTTGTGGTCTGTAATTGATTATTTTACGCGAGGGAACATTTTGAAAGGGTTGCTCATAAAAACGATTATTTTGTCTGCCTGGTCCGTAATAATAACCTGGATATTCTCGGTTACGTGTTGTTAACAGTGGTACGTGTTGTTGTATAGGTTCCTGATAACGTTCTCGTTGTGGTGGACTTTCCGCTTGAACATACTCATTAAATTCTTGTTTATTCACTGCCACCCAAGTCTGTTGTCTTTGCGGAGCATTTAAATAACCCTGTTGGTGGGGAGGTTGTTGCAAATATTTCGCACCAACTCTTAGTTTCTTGGGGCGACCCTGAGGCTGCACCGGTAGTAGTGTTGTGGTGGGATATTTAGGTGCTTCAGCAAAATCTTCTCTACCTTCGGGCTGGGCATCATCAGCTCCTATTTTATCAACTCCTACAGCTCTAAAGGCGTTTTCATCATTTACCGCTGGACTGTAAGTAACCATGGGTTTAAAAGGCTCTCCATCATACTCCACTGGAGGTTGGAATTGATTTCTGGTCTCTCCTTCCTCCGTTTTGGAACCCTCATAGTTATAATCAAACACCGGTTTAGCCTTTGGTGTTCTAGGTATATTATTGTCCCGTAATTCCTGATTTTGATAGTATCTTAATGTTTCCCGTATGGCATTGACTTCCTGCTCAAAGTTTTGCAAAGGTCTTTGTTTAAATACGGGTCTAGGTTTATAGCGTATCTCCGGCTTGGGAGTAATACTCACCACACTTTCGTCCACATAGCGATGATTAGGTGGCCCTGGCTGTAAATAATGGCGATGATGGCCTTGTGATTTAAAAGGTCTTTTGCTGGTGGCGTACAATTTAATGGGTTTAGAAGATGATAATGGTTTTGATGTCGTCGATACATAATCATCGATGGCATTTGCACCCCCCTGCTGACGTTTAGCCTCGAAGTATTCATAGTAAATAGGATTTGCCTTGGAGAGAGTTTCAACATTGGGTTCCTGTGTGGTGGGTACAAAGGAAACAATATTTGGTCTTGCATTGGAATTCACGGGATATATGGGAATTGGAACTGCCACAGGTACCGGTACAGGTTCAATATTTCTGGAAGGAATTTTATTAGAGGGAGTAATGGAAAATCTGGGAGATTGTGTGGGAGAGTATACAGGTCTGGGTGCTGGGTTAACAATATTAATAATCTTTGGAGTATATTCCGATATTTTGGTAACCACTGGTCTGTAGGGTTGCTCAGTAGTGGTGGTAGTTGTTGTAGTTGTCGTGGTAGTGGCAGGAGTTGAAGTTGTGGTACTATAAACTCTATATCTTAATGGTGGAACCTGAGTACTTGAGTACCAAGGTCTTCTTTCCTTCTCTTGCTTTTCCAATTTGCTAAAATGTTCAGGAGGTGGTGGCACTACAATGCCCGGCACTAAAGGTCCTGGCGGCACACGATTTGAATAATTACTTTTGTAAACAAAAGAATAGGGTGGTGGATAATATAGAGAGGGATCATCTTCATCAAACTCCTCGGTGCCATTAATATTGTCCAAAGAACCATTACGACCATAGAGGAAGGGCCCCAATACGGGGAAATTAACAGGTTTATTATCAGCATTACCATCACTTAATGCTTTATTCGTAAGCGTTTGGTTGTTGTAAAGCCACGGTAGCGAGGGCGACGGGTAGTTGTAACCCGGTTGGTTCTCTTTAGCATTCTTAGCCTTTCCCGGCCGGGTAATAAGATTTTTCTCGTCGTCACCGTCATCCGTGGCTGCCGTGTTGTGGGCTTGCGTGCCGATGGTATAAACTGGTAGCGATTCGTTAGTGAGCGGATAGACGATCGTGAGTTTATTATTTCCGATAAGCTGTACGGGGCCGTTTTCTTCGAGCTGGACAGGAAAGGGTGGCGGAACTTTGGGATTACTCGGAATTTTAATTTGCCTACCAGCCGCATTATAATCATCTATAGCCGGCCAGGGCTCTTCGGGATTATCTTCATTAAGACTGCCACCCTTTATGACCAACAAATGATCCTCGGCCAACCATATGTCTTCCTCATTCAAACCACCAAAATTACGTTCATTATCTTCAGGCACTTCTTTGTTGGGCAAATAGCTTAAAACTCCCGGTCTTTTGGGTGTTCTCCTAAATAATTCCTTTTCTATCAAGCCATATTTACCATCTCTTACTTGATCTGACAAAGTTTTCTTTGAATCCTCTTTCGTCTTTTTTAGTTTATTTTCCTTGCCAGAACCCGCACTTAATCTCAATATACCATTATCCCAATTATCAAAATCTCCCGGATCGTCTAAGAGTGCTTCATCATCATCGTGATAGTCAACATCATGATTGGAGTCAATTAAAGATTCGCTGGCTTTAGATGATGTTGTTGTCGTTGTAGTGGAAGGTGTGGTCGATGCTACTCTTATGTTGGCATTTAATTGTGTATTTCTATAACTGCTGCTTAAGACTGCAGGTCTACGTGGCAAATAATTTGCAGGGGATATTTTTGCCGATGTTGAATTTGTAATAGTGCTATTGGTTGTTACGGCCGAGACTTGATAGGTGGAGCGTCCTTCGGCATTTTGTATATGACCAGCAACTAGACGTTGTATCATGCGAGGTCTGAAAGGATAAGGAACATGTTATTAAGAGTGATAAATAGCTTAGCAGACAATAAAAATGAGTTTAAATTTATATTAGTGAATTAGTTGCTAACAGCCTTTATTGAAAAATAACACTTTACAATTTCTAAATCACTGATATGCGATTGTCAAAAGTTTTCATTTGCAAGGTCATTGGATTTATCTTAGTCCACCTTTGTGTCTCTTATAACTAGACGAAACCGAATGAGCAGATCATACTCTACAGAAGCAGATATAGCGTTTGCCACATGGAACAATTATAGGACAAGTTCGAATCCAGGGGGGTTAAAAAAGGAAATACCGAATAGATTTAATATAAATAAGTAACAGAGCTATATTCGGCTGTGCAGAATCTTATATACCAAATTATACTTCAAAATACAAATTTTAAATATTTTTAGGTAACAAATTTTTTTTTAAGTTAATTTTTTGGAAAAAAAAATGTTGAATTGTTATTTAAAATTGTTATAAAAATTTTTTAAATTTAAAAAAAAAATTTTTGATTTTTAATTTTTTTTTTTTGAGTTAAAAAATATTTTTTCCGATTTTGACCCATTGTAGGTTCAACTTACTATGGTCTTATATACGTCGTTGAAAAGGTCTATCATTAGATATCCATATTGTCTATATTAATGACTTAATAATCCAGATATAGGTCAAAAATAGGTAAAAAATCGAGGTTGTCCTGGTTTTTTCCTCATATCTCAGCCATTTGTGGACCGATTTTGCTGATTTTAAATAGCAAACTTCTCGAAAGCATGTCTGACAGAATTATTGAAGATTTGGATCCCGAAGATGTCTGGGGTCTTCAGAAAATTGATTTCAACGGACAGACAGACAGACAGACAGACAGACAGACAGACAGACAGACAGACAGACAGACAGACAGACAGACAGACAGACAGACAGACAGACAGACAGACAGACAGACAGACAGACAGACAGACAGACAGACAGACAGATATACATACAGCTTAATCGACTACGCTATCTATAAGGATCCAGAATATATATACTTTATAGGGTCGGAAAATTATATTGTGGAAATTACAAACGGAATGACAAACTTATATATACCCTTATCACGAAGGTGAAGGGTATAAAAAGGAAAAAAAGAAAAATGTAAAATAAATCTTAATTTATTTTTCCCCCCTAAGAATTGACCTGGAACCAGACCTGATCTATAATGATATTTATACACCATAGTGGGGAAGGTATAATGCGTTTGTGCAGATGTTTGTAAAAATATTTATTAAAGTATACCGATCGACTTAGAATCACTTTCTGAGTCGATTAAATTTTTTGGAAATAAATCTGGCATTTCTAAACGGCTGGTCCGAGCGGGATAAAATTTGAATTGGGCGTAGCCAAGGAGTATTCGAGTTTAAGTTATTAAAACGGCCCCCATAGGGGCGCTATGGGGGCTCAAAGTAGGGTACCTTCGACATGTAAAATTTTTAAACACCTGCCATTTTTTTGTTTCCCATCCGATTTCAAAGAATTTTATATTTTTGGAAAGCGCTCGGCTGGGTCTTGAAATTTATCTATTTATCTCTTATAATTTCCTAGTTATAGGCATTTCAAAATTGAAATTTTGCCATATCTTGGTCCGCTTTTTTAAAAATATAGGGCGCACTTTTGGACCGAATGGACTCGAAATTTTTTGTTAGACAACTAAATTACCAATAACATACAAAAGATGTCAGAGCAATATCGATTACGAATCCAAAAATAACCGATTTTCAGTTTAAAAATTCAAAAAATAGTATATTTTTGCTGTTTTTTGAACAAAAAGGTGACTTAACTCTTTTATTATTAAAAAACAACTTTCTTTAAGAACGTATAACAATTTTATGTTTTTCTATAAAGTTTCTTTACGGAGAACATTTTGGTATAAAAAACATGTCCTATTTTTGGAACATGTCGGCCCTACCCCCTTTAGAAATTGACCTATTTTTTTATCAAAATTTCAACTTTGGGCCACATGTTCTAAAATCCCAAAGGCAGGGATCAGAAAACGGAAAGCTGCTTTGGAAACCCTGATGTGTTCCCTATTTATCCTTAAAGTATTTTCCCAGCCCCGAAGGAAATGTGGACCCATAGCCAAAATTGTAAAAAATAACATTTTTGAGATTTTTGCTCCAATTTTTAGGAATTGCGGGATTCCCTTTGACCTTTTGACAAGTTTTTATGACAAACTTAAAAAACGCTGAAAATTTCATTGAGTTTCGTTAATAAATAAAGATTTTATTATATATTACATATTCATTGAATTTCTAAAACTAAAATTTACTATATCAACATTTTAATAGGATTGCAAATATTAGGAACAATTTGATCATTTCGAGCTATATTTTTTTGTTTAGATAAGTTAATTTTTGGTCTTACAAAAAAAATTTCAAGTCAATATCTCAATTAGATTAAAAAATATGCCACTTTAAAACTCCGTCCTTCAAAAAAATTGCACTTTTTCATACTAAAAAATGTGTGATCAGTTCATAATTGGTCATAGCTCCCATATAAGGACCACTTTCGAAAATCACTCACGAATATAAATTATTAATATTTTAAAAGAAAAATGTTTTTGCTCATTTACTTGGTGTAGGGTATTATATGGTCGGGCTAGACCGAATATAAAATTTCCTGCGCTACAATGATCCCTTAGACGTCGTAATAACAGTAATACTAAACCATTCATTGAGACTGTCCTCTCCTTTACTTTGTTTTGTGTCGAAGAAGTGTGTGTGTTTTCGTAATGGAATTATCTGGGTTCAGATGTTATTAATCGGGTTTCTCCAAGCTATATATTAATATATATAAGGTGTATTGCACAGATCCTAGATATTCTTCGCTGTGAAAGATCTCTTAAGCATTCTTTAAGATTAGGAGAAAAGTGCAACTTTTTATATCTAGTGATCGTTCATGAAGGTTCGGCATCCTTGTGGAACTTTATCCAAGAAGCCGACCACTTGTCTTTGGATATTAAGAAGGCAAAATTTTAACATGTTCTTCATTTTCTACTAAAATATACTTAAAATATGCAGAGTATTTTCTATTTTTATAAATCTGCAATTTCGGAGTTCATTTATTAAATTTACCACGTTCTTTCAAATAAATACTTGTACATTAAATTCCATTTCATTCACCTAAAACTCAAAAGTGTGTCTGCTATTAAAACGTTATTTTCCATTTAAATCTTGAGATTCATTTTCATTTATCACTGCATCTAATCTAGCATCAAAATGAGATCTTTTTTTTAAGTTTCTAACACAACACCATTAACGTGTCGCTATCTAGCCAAGATCTAAGAAATACTTTTGAAAGGAATTTCTATGCCAGACAAATTTATGGCCGCTAAGAACTAAAGCCAACTCAAGAAACTGCTGCACATAAGACGAACAGCCGAAGTCAAAATGCAACTTATAACCCCATGACTCACAGTTGCAGTCTTGCAACGAATACGAAAACGATTATAAATAACCAACGATCAAACAGAAATGTTAAAAATTAAATATTTTTTTAAATACAACAAAATCGGTTGTATGCAAAAACAAACAAAAAAAGTATTAAAACAAAAATGGAAACTCACGTTTTTGGTGTCTGCTGATTGTGCAGAATTGTCAGTTTTTTGTTGCCATGGTTGCTGGATGTGGCAGCATCTAAGGTAGATGATGCTGCTGCTCTTGATGTTGTTGTTGTTGTTATTGTCTTGAGACCATCGTCAAGTAACGGTAATGACGATTGCTTCGATTGACGAGGTGTATTGGAGCCATCATTCAATGAATGCTGTGATGCTGTTCTTTGTCTCATGGCACCCAAGTGTTGTGGTTTTCCTGTTGTAGATGTTGCAGTGGTTGTCGTTGTCGTGGGGCTATAGGAACGTGTATATTGTCGTCGTTCTAGAGTCTTGTATTTAAGTTTCGTTTCAGTGTCTTCATAAGGTTGGGCTCCATTGCTATGAAAACTACGTTGTTGTCGTACTCCTGCACCACCACCATTCTTCAGTGACACTGGTGTCGATTGTGTTGATGTTGTGGCATCAATATGCCGCACTAGTCTTGTTAAGTCTAATGTAGAGGTTTCGGTTATGATGGGTTTTCTTTTCGAGTTGGTCATAATTGTTGAGGTTGGTGTTGTGGCTTTTGTTGTTGCTGTTGTTGCAATTTGTTTGGCCGCGTGCCTTGCCAACAGCAAACGTGGCCTACTACTACTGCTCGCGCTTGCCATCCGTATTGCTGCCGTTGTTGTTGTTGTTATTGTGTGGGGCTTTGATGTTGCTGCTGTGGCAGGTAAAGTATGACGTCTTAATTGTAAGTGTGGTGGCGCTTGTAATGATGGTGGTATTGGTGTTGTTGTTGGCAGTGCTCTATTCGCCACGGAAATTAATGTTTTGGCTGAAGATGTGTTTGCCAATGAAGCTGCCGCTGAAGATGAGCTGCTGCTAGTGGCTGCCAACACCGCGCCAAATAGTACAAGAAGTAATGATTTTAACAAGTTTAAGGCCAACGACTTCATCTGCAATCAAAAAAAATATGAAAATAATCATAAGGAAACATTATAAATTATGTAGTGTTTTTGTTGGTGCAACATTTAAAGCTGACCATTTTTGTTAAACAAAATTAAATTATTTTACTTTAAATTTAAGTTATGTAATCAATTTAAAAGTTGCAACTTAGTGATGGTTAAATTGTAGATTGTGGTTTTTTATTATTATGTTGCATGCATGTTGTAGCCAGAGTTTTGAAAGGTGATATTGTTGTGTTAATATATTTATTTTAGATTGTCAATAAACATTTGTTCAACAATTTATTTGATTTGACTAAATTGTATGTAAAAGAGTTTGAACATCGATTGGTTAAGGAACACTGTGTCTATATTCAAAACCTAAACTCAATATTCTCTATGGCCGAGGAAAATGTTATTCAAATCGGACTATCAGTTTAGAATTTACACATTTATTTACACTTTTTTCGAAAATTCCCCACTGTGCATTGTGTCGCTTACAACTAAATAAACATGTATTGATAGAATCACATACTATTTCGATTTCCGCAGAAGAATAGAGCGCATAGAGGGATTTTGGTGTCAAAAAGTCAATTTTTCAAACACTCAATTTCAAAAATCAAATGATGCAGTTTTGTAGAGATATGTTTAAAGATGAAATGTACACTTATAGTTTTAAGAAAAATTTTATTTTATTTTTAAAAAATTGAAGTAAAGTCCATGATTTTCTATGGAGAAAAAAAATGTAGCCCCACTTTCCCCCAACATGAAACGTGGGAGTGTATTGTTTCGATTTAAAAAAAAATAGTTTTCGGATATAAACAATTTTATGCAAAAAAATCAATTTGGATTATATGGCCAGTGGGCGTTGGTCGTGGACGATTTTGATAAAATTTAATTTTTTTCTTAATTTAGTCCATATAAATCTCGGTGCCAAATTTCAATGCTCTACGACCACTCCTTATAATTTTTGCACAAAAATGTATTGCATTTGGATTGCATGGGCAGTATGCGGTGGGCATGGCCGATTTTAATAAAACTTAGCATAAGTTCTTTTGTTTCAAAAAATATATGTACCAAATTTCTAGACTTTTACTTGGATAGGAAAAATTTTATGCGAAAAAATCTATTTGGATTGTATGGGCAGTGGGCGTGGTCGATTTTGATAAAATTTTATTTTTTTCTTAGTTTGGTCCATATAATTCTCGGTGCCATTTATAAGTTACATTGTCCAGATCCGGGAATAAATGATTTCCTAAATATCCCTTAGGCATCGCAGTAACATTCATGCTGAATCATTCACAAAGATTCTTCAACTTATTTACCCTCAATGGGGAAGAGATCAGACTAGTCCTCCTTTTTTTCCATGTGACTAAACGAAAACTAAACGACATATCACACACTACTTGTATTTACTCAGAAGAATAGAGCGGGTTCGGATGATATTAATCGGGCTTTTTGGAAAGTCCGGGGCATTAGGCGCCCTATTCGTATTCTTAAAAAATAAAATTTGTTGGCCTTATATGAAAATGAGTAAACTTAATCCTAGCCCAACAAACACGTTTGATAAATTACGATATTTTTCTTTCATACCAAACGTAATTCTCAAAGGCATCTCAAATCTAAACACATCCTTAATAAGAGTCCATAGAACAATTCAAAAAAAATCCATAGAAAAACTTTTTTAAACTTAATCCTAGCTTAACAAAGACATTTTGAAACGTATTTTCAAATTACATAAAAGGGTGGGTCAATAAGTTCGCAACCTTTAGAATTCCCCGGCTCTTAACTAAAAGGGCAACACTAGGCATCTGTCAATTGACTCCTGTCAAAATTTAAACAAGCTGCGTTATTTAGTTTGTGTTTGACTGCCATTGATAGCAGGCTACCTCGTGACTTGTGGAGAAATTGGAATAAAGTGAATTTCGTCTGCTCATTAAACATTATTTTTAGAGGAAAAAATCATCACTCAAATAAGGGCTAAGCTTGATATATACTATGGGAACTCTGTACCATCAATTTCAATGGTAAAAAAGTGGTTTAGTGGTTTTTCGTTGTGGCCGTACAAGCACGGAAGATGACGAACGTTCTTGACGCTCAGTTGGGATCTCCACACCCGAAACAATTGAAAAAATCACGATATGGTGTTGGACGATCGGATATGAAAGTGCGAGAGATTTTGGAAGCCATAGGCATCTCACATGGCTTAGCGGTTTCAATTTTGAATGATCACTTGGATATGAGAAAGCTTTTCGCAAGATGGCAAGATCGGTTGCACTAAATGGAACACATATGTGCAGTTTCCATGGCAAAAATCCATGAATTAGGCTACGAAATGCTCCCTCTTCACCACTATTCTTCGGATTTAGCCGCGAGTTACTATTTCTTGTTTCCAAATCTGAAAAAATGTCGCGGCGGTAAGAGATTTGATTCCAACGATGAAATCCTCTTACAAAAAATAACTATTTGGATGACCTCGACAAATTTTATTTGTTGGAAGTGATAATAAAATTGGAGAAACGTTGGTCAAGGTGCATAGAGCTCAAAGGAGACTATGTTGAAATATTAAATATTTTTTTATGCAACAACCTGTGTTTCATTCAAAAAAGGCACAAACTTTTTGACCCACACTTGATATTTGAATTTTAACTCAATTTAAGATTATTTTTAAGAAAAATAATACATTTGATTAATCGCGGCATTACGTTTAAGAACAATTTAAGAATAAAGCTCTTTTTCCCAATTGAGAATAAACTATACTTGTTGTTAAGAATTCTATAATTATCAAATGTTTATCAAATCATACTCAAACGTTTAACATCTGAGAAATGGTCTGAATTCAATTCATTCTCAATTTGATATTAGACATGAAATTTTGCAGGGATTGGACACAAATTTGGCGGCATGAAATAACCCCGCACGAAATAACACCTCAGAAATAAAATAAAATAACCCCCCAAAATTTGGGGCCTATAAAACACCAATTTTGAAAATGAAATAAGACCCCTACGAAATGAATAATAACACCCCATTATTGGGATCTTATTTCATGTGAAATAGAACCCCAATTTTTAAAATGAAATAAGTCCCCAAACACTAAACTTGTTTTAAGTTAAACCTTTTTATCTTATTAAAAAGGTTAAAGCAGACTAAATAAATTAAAATCTTTTCAATTTTTATTTATTTAAATATAAGAAAATAAATTGAATTGCTTCCTCGGAAAGTATTTTCAAACACCATTAGAAATTTAGAGAAAAATAGAACAATATTTTTTAACTTACTAACACACAACTCAAATCTTATTAAGTTCATTGCAGAGGTATGGCCCTTAATATTCCTGCAAGATCTTCGCATTCGTCCTTAATTATATTAAGAGCCTTAAACTCCTTATACAATTCTTCTTCGTTCTTGTGGTTGTGCTCAACATAATTCGCAAGTAAGCAGATACCAGCTGTTAGCACACTTACATTTGCCTTGCAAGTTTTATTCCTGTACTCTTATTTACTGGTACTATTGTATACCGACTTTTTTAATTTCTGAACCAAAAAAAGTCATTCTGAACCCAGTTATAGTTTCAAAATAAATTTGTATTCTTTACAACTTTCTTTGCACTGCGAAATTATTACGATCTTAACTCTGCGAATTTATCACTTCAACTTTTTTTGTGAATGGTAAATACAAGTTGTTAATATTTCGGGACATAATTAACAGATTTTAAATTTTCTTTATATATTAAAAAATTAAATTATCTCCCAAAATTTATATTGGGGACTTATTTCATAATGATTTTTTGGGGGATTATTTCATTCAAAAATTAAATAACACCCCAAAAATCGTTGTTGTTGCTCTCTGTACTAATTTTTGGGGGGTTATTTCATTTTATTTTTGGGGGATTACTTCGTGGGGGGTTCATGCTGCCCACAAATTTATTTCGATGCTTTATAGTTTCAAAAAATAAAATACATATTTTCCAAAACGAGTAAAATGGTTCTTGTATACTTTTTTCAAGGCCTTGAACCTATAATATGAAAAATAATATGTAATGATTTGAATGATACACAGAAGAACAAAATTGACATTTTGGTTTGGTGCCGCGGAAAATGTTTTTTATAAAACATGTATGTGACATTTCATAGTCGAAACTATCTTTAGTTTTTTTGAGCAGCTCTTGTTTTTAAGATATCGCGGTTTTAATTTTTTTGGTTTTTCTGTATTTTTTTCTCTTTTTGTTTGATTATTTCATAAATGGAGACTAAAATTAAAAATTAATTTTTGTACTGGTATTCTACACAAAATTATCTTTTCTTTGACATCAATTTTGTTTATCTAAATTTCAGGATATATTGGTGATATCGCAAGGATGTTGAAAATTAACTTTTTTCAGTTTCATCCTTATAAGTTTGACCTATGGTAAAAGGGTTCAAATTTTTTTCACTATATAAAATAAAAACATATCAATAAACTAATTTATATAAAAATATTGAAAATTCGCTGAAAATATACCAAACTATTTTGCAAATAACTCAAAGTTCTACAATATTTTTCATATGTTTTTCGTATTAAAAAATTATACAAATGTTCGTAACTTGAATGTTTTATACCTGCAAGATTATACATAAACTAAAGATTTAATCAAAAATGTTTTTTTTTTTTGCTAAATATAATTTCTCTTGTTATATTATTTCATTATGGTTAGTAAGATGAGATGCTGTGTTAAATATCCTAATATGTTTTCCTACATTTGTGGCGAATATATATTAAAAGATCAGCGAAAATCAATTACATACACTGTTCTCCAATTGTGTTTTGATTACTTTAGTATTCAAATTCGCAGCTTAGACAATTCCTGGATATATAATGTAGAAATAAATCTATATGTTTGTAAAAAATTATTTTTTTCTATAAAATGTTTTTAATAAAAATTTTAAAATATTTTCACCAAAAACGCTGTAAGTCACGCAATATTTTAAAAACTTCAAATGAAGTATTTATATTGCTGTAGTTAGATTTAAATGTGTATTAAGAAATAAGACTAATGACTACCTAAAAATTTATTTAAAAAAAAATAGTTTTTTAGGATGAAAAATTTCGGGATATTATCTAAATATTTCATTAAATTTTTAACTAATTTTTCCTTTTAATTAAAAACTATGTTCGCTATAATGCCTTGAATGTTCTGTGCTAAATTTTTATTTAAAATTTTCATAATGCACAATTTTATTAAGGATAAAGCTAAAAGAGTCAAATTTCAACTTTCCTGAAAGATCAGACAAATATGCCAAAACATCCATTAGAATTATTATAGTCAAAAGAAGCATATGTTTACGTAGACCAGCCTCATGCTAAAAAAAAATTCACATTCTTAGCTGCATTACCCAAAATGTTTAAGAAAAACACAAAAAAATAGGGTATTCAATGAAAATATAAAAACCGCGATAATTCGAAAACGCGAGCTGACTGGAAAATAACAAGTATAACATAGTAATGAGAGTTCATTAGCTTGTACAAAACGTAGTTCAAATCACGGGCACCAAAATCTCTGTTCCGCAGTGTAATCAACCAATTATTCGCTGTATTATCTTGTTAGAACGATAATTCACTATATATAACGTTTCCAAACTTAGTTGCAAAAAAAAAATTAGTAAAATGTGACAAATTCCATTTTCAACTGTAAAATTTTCAACTATCAGAACCTATGTATTCAAGACTTATTGTCCTACTAGGTTAAAAGTTTCGGCGTTGCTAATTAATGGCAATTATTACATTATTCTACCCCTAACTCTTTTAAATTTGAGAAAATTAAAAATAATCAGGGCTATATTGGAAGCACAATTCTACAACAATATTTATATTAAATTAAGTTTCTAAAATTATACAATCAAGGTTAAAAAAATCATGTGTAAACATTTATAATTAGAAATGCTGAGGAAATTACATAATATTGTTGTAATTATGCTTCCAAAAATACGGTGAATGGTGAAAGTGAAAACAGGAATAGCCCTGATTAACTAAGAATCTTAGTCTAAGTTACAATTCTGAAATTAAAATTTCTCATGAATGCATTCCTTCAAAACTCTGTTATTTGGTTAAACCTGACTGATTATTATACTTTTTTATTCGTTTAATATTTTAGTACCATGTGAATATGTGTTTTGGTTTTATTTTTTTTTATTTTTTGCAAATCACTAAATACTTTTTCTTCTTCAGCAACAATAGTATTTACTTATGTTGGCAGCATTTTTTTTGTTGTAGCAGTTTTTGGTAATTGTTAACGTGTTGCTGGTTTATTATTGTTGTTGCTCATGCTTAACACAATTGTATTGTAGTTGTTGTTGGTAATTAGTTGCAACGATGAGTTGCAATGTTAAATGCCTGTCAAGAGTTTATGTTACGAGTACGAGTAGTTATTATGTTAAAGTTAAAGTTTATCTGCCATGTCAGACTTTTTTGGGGGGAGATTTTTTTTGCAGATAATTACGTATTATAAACATTTGATGGCAAGCACGTGCTAAATTTTGGTAGGTTTTTATTACGTTAAATAAAGTTTTGATTTATGTAAGATATAATTTAAAAATGCAATTTGAAGAAGTGTTTTTAAAACGGTTGGCATAAATTATGAATATTTTAATTGATTCTAAATAAATATTTTCATATTTAACGACTTTTTATATTTATGCCCTTCACCATGAGTAAGGGCAAGCACAGGAACGGAGCGGGTGAAATAGGAATTTCCCCCAAAAAAGTTTTCATATAATTGTACTTCAAGATACAAATTTTTAAATATTTTTACGTAATCAAAATTTATTTTTTTTTTCAAAGTTGTTTTTTTAATTTTTTGGAATTTTTTTTTTTCGAATTGTTATTTAAATATCTTTTTTTTTAAATTTGAAATTTTTAAATATAATTTTTTTTTTTGGTGAATATACCCTTCTCACGAAGGTGAAGGGTATAAAAAAGGAAAAAAAAAACAAAATGGTAGAACAAATTTTAATTTTTCCTCCCCCAAATGGATATATAATCTGTTCATTCCGTTTGTAATTGCGACCTGGTCGACGAAGCCATGTCCGCCTATCCATTTACATACATGTTGAAATCCTTACCCCTAAAAAATGTATTTGGTATAGTATCGGTTCGGTTGCTATTTAAAATCGAGAAAATCGTCCTGGAAATGCCTGAGATATAAGTAAAAAACCACGATTACCTGGATTTTTGGCCTATTTTAGATCAATACTTAGTCATTAATACAGACAACATGGATATCTAATGAAAGATATTTAAATGACCCTTTCAAAAACTTATCCAACGTCAATCTAACTTAATTCGGACCTACAATGGGTCAAAATCGTGCAACATATTGGGTGTATGACTTAAAAATGCGGGATTTTTTTAAACTTTTAGCTTTTATTTTTAAATATTTGTAAAATATAAATTTATTCGGACATTGTTAGCTATGATCTTTCTGGCAACATATGGATTCCGAAACGAAATAACTGCTCATCTTTTAAGGCCAAGAACGAATCAAGCCAATATCGGATACTCAGTTCTGAAGTGAAGCGTATGCCAGAGAGAGAGAGAGAGTTCTATATCGATCGAAACAAATAGAAGTAGGGCAGGGCAAGGTCTGGACTATAAGGCGGGTGAGTCAAAACTTTCCAACCACTTCTTGCTAAATAGTTTTCAACAGGTATTGCAATATGTAACCGAGCGTTGTCAAGATGGAATATTACGGTTTCATGTCTGGGCGTTTTTCGGTCAATGCTCGCTTCGTACGAATCAGTTTTGTTCGGTACAGGTTCCATGTGATGGTTTGGCCAGTTTTCAGCAGCTCATAATATATAGCACCCTTTTGCTCCCACCAAATACAAAGCATGCGCCATGGATATTTGGCTTTGGTATCATTTCGGCTGGGCTTCACATACGATCTTTTGCATTCAGGTTATCGTAATGCATCCATTTTTCATCGCAAGTAATAATTCGGTGCTTAAATTATTTTTTTTTATAGCGTCCAAGCATCATTTCGGACATGCAAAAACTACTTTCAAGGTCTCTCGGCTTCAATTTGTATGGTACCCAATTTTCCTGATTTTTAATGAATCCTGCTGATCGCAATCTTTTTGAAATTGCTACTTAAATAGCTTCCAATGATTTTACAAGCTTTTGTTGAGTTTGACAACAATTTTCATGGAGTAATGCATCCATTTCTTTGTCTTCCAACTTTTTTGGCTGGCTTGGGCAATCTTTGCTTTCCGTGTCAAAATCACTACTTCTGAACCGAAAACTCATCTCTCTCACGTTGAAATCGATAAAACACATTCACTTTAGTGAACACTTTAGTGTGCTTCAGCGACACTTTTTTTCTAATTAAAGAAGTAAAGCAAAACTTCCTGCATATGACGCTTTGTTGGTACAAAATTCGACATTTTTGTAGCAAAAAAAACTTTGTTTTTTACATTATAATGTTCAATAACTAAGTGAGAATAAAGAAAAAACATAAACTGACTTCAAAAGATACCCCATCTATTGTATATCCCGCATTTTTAAGTAATATACCCAATAAATCATTAATTTCCTATGTAATAAATTACAATTTGGAATAACGTTTCTGGTTATTTATTTTGTATTATGATTTCTTTTAATTCCTTTCAAATCATTGGAATGAAAAACAATGTTGCACAATAAAATATGAAACTAATATCAGGGAAATTTAAAAATAATCTAAAACATATACATATCAATTCATATACTTAAGTATCTAAAAAAAATGTACACTTCCTATTCCAATACAATAATTTTTATATTTAATATCTTTGTAGGTCATACAATAATTACAGCCCAAAGGATCTCAATAATTCCACACAGATTTAAATCTCAATCCAGCAGCGATTTCGCAACAAGGTAAGTTAATTATTTTGAATTTTTATAAACAACTTTTAAATCACATTGGAATTAAATATTTACTACCGAAAAATTCCACCAAAAAAAAGCAAATATTCTAAACCATTAATTTCCATTTTAATATTCATTGTAATAAATTACAATTTGATCAATCTTTTGTTCAAAACAAAAAAGTAGACTGCCACAGACCACAAACAGATTTTGCAATACACCTACCAAATTTGTTACAATTTTTTATTTTATTTTTTTTTGTTACACAAAAATGTTTGTCCATGTAAATACATTAAAATAAATTTACACAAAACAAAAAAAAAAATTCAAATTCGCAGTTTTACAACCATTAAAACTGACCTCCTCTATTCATTCATGAGCAACAATTTCAAAAATCTAAAACAATATTTCTATGTTTGCTCCATGGCCCAGCATGGTGGCGTATCAGTAATAATAATGCTGTTAATTAGTTCAACAATTTTATTTTATTATATTGTAGTTTTATATGGTTTTTTTCTTAAATTTATTTATTTTTTGTTAATTTTATTATTTTTTTGTAAGAGATAAATTCTCTGGCGGTTGCTGGTGTTTGCCATAAACCAGTCTGTGTATTTTGTGTGTAAATTTTATCGTAAAATTACCATCATTGTACTCTACATTCAACAGTGTTCAATTATTAATGGGAAATCATTTTATTTGCTTCATAAACTATGCAATTCTATTTCAAGCTAATTCTTCAAGCTCTTCTCCATAATATTTAGAACGAAATTCATGTAAACCTTTCCTATTAACCCTTTAATGCATATTGTTGCCAATTGTCTACATTCCAGTTCCAATTAATTCTAGACGAATATAACCTTGATAGTAATTCAGATTCTAATTCAGAAAAATCAAATGGAGTACTAAAAGTTTCAGTTAATGAAATTCTAAATCAAACTAAAGCTAAACTAAATATAATAAATAAAAATCAACTAAATATTTGATAATTTATAGAAAAATAAAAGTAAAATAAAAGAGTTTGTACACTATAGTCCTCCGATAATCTGTGAACAAAAATCTTGAATTTTCCACCAATCGTGTATGTCTCTATAATGAAAAATGTACTCGTACATCAATCGTGGATCTTTCCATAATTGTGAAATTTTCTTAAAAATGCGGGATTTGCAATAGATGGCGTATCTTTGGAGCGCGGTTTTGGTTTTTAAAAACTTATATGTCATTTTGTAGGGTACATATCAGTCATTTATTCTCACTGAGTTATTGAACATTATAGTGTAAACAACAAAGTTTTTTTTTGCTTCGAAAATTTCGAATTTTGTGCCAACAAAGCGTCATATGCGGGAAGTTTTGCTTTACTTCTTTAACATTTTTAAAAAAAAAGTGCCGCTGAAGCACACCGATTGCTCACCAAAACTTAGACCCATTTCACACTATGCAATTTAGTTGCGCAAGTCTCTTGCCCAACAACAAAACAGCATGCAAAATTTTCTTCTCCTTAACCCGACATTACCTCTAGCATCTACAAACACAAGAGACTTGCGCAACTAAATTGCCTAGTGTGAAAGGGGTCTTATGGTGAATGTGTTTCATCGGTTTCAACGTGCGAGAGATGGTTTGTTCGGTTCAGAAGTGGTGATTTTAAAACGGAAGACAAAGATCGCCCAGGCCAGCCAAAAACGTTTTAAGATCAAGCATTGGAGGCATAGGTCCATGAAGATTGTTGTAAAACTCAACAACAGCTTTCAAAATCATTGGGAGCTACTCAAGCAGCAAAACGTTAGCGAGCTGCAGGATTCATCCAAAAGCAGGGAATTGGGATACCATACGAATTGAAGCTGAGAGATCATGAAAGGCGATTCCGAAGTGTAAGAGATCGTAAGTGAAGTGCAACAAACCAGCCGAATCGATACCAAAGCTAAATATAAATGACGCTAAAGTAATTCTCTGTATTTGGTGGGAGCAAAAGGGTCCTATCTATTATGAGCTGCTGAAATCTGGCCCGAACATCACAGGGAACCTGTACCGAATACAAATGTTTCATTTGAAGCGAGCATTGGCCGAAAAATTCGAAGAATATGCGTCCACTATTTAGGCCACATGTTGCAATTTAGTTGGAAAGTTTTGCCTCACCCGCTTTATAGTCCAGACCGTGCCCAGTCCGACTACTATTTGTTTCGATAAATGCAGAACGCTCTACCTGGGTTACGCTTCACTTTGGAACAGAGTATCCGAGCTAAAAATGGCCAATACTTTGAATAGACTTAAATTGTACAAATGTTTAAAAAAGGCTATTTTTTTAAATCCCGAATTTTTATGTCATACACCCAATATAATGAAATATATGCATCAATCAAAGATATTTCTATAATCAAAAATTGAGATCAATCGCCGATCTTACTTTCTACAAACAGAAATTTACACACAGAGAAAACAGATTCGTGATAACAACCGAATTTGTTGTCAATCGAATGATTCGGTTGCTATCACGAATCTGTTTTCTCTGTGCATCAATTGTGGATCTTTATATAATAAAAATTTTACATCAATCATGGATCTTTCTATAATCAAGAATTTACATCAATCGTGGATCATTAAATAATCATCAAAAATTTACATCATGAATCTCTATTTTCGTATTTGACGTTTGCTATTTTAATGAAATTCTCCACACATATTACGGTTCCAAAGAGTTCCTCAAATCAATCACTTTTTCATTGGAAACCCTTACCATTTCAAAAATATCGCGATTTGAAAATTGAAAAATTCTTAGAATTGTCTAAAATTATATACACATTATTGTCAATAACATTAAAACAACTCAAAGTCCAACATAATTGTTGATACTATTTTAAAATGGTGTGAATGAAATTATTTACTCCCAAAAGGTTAAATGTCAATTTTCGGAGTATATATTTCAATGGAAAAAATATCAAAGATCTCAGTGTTAAAAATTAAAAAAAGAACATGGTATGAGGACACCTAAACTGTCTACTATATTCGTGCAAAAATGGATGGAGACTCGATGAGTTCAGGAGTTATAAGGAAAAACGTTATTAAAACTACGTTTTTTCATATAAATTCATATAAAAATTTAAGCAAATAAAAACCAGAATACAGTTGAATCAATTTCAATTTATATGGTAAACAATTTTATTCACACCATTTTAAGGACAATATCTTTGCCTTTAAAATGGAATAAAAAACTATGCTGGTCTTTGAGTATTTTCAAAGTTATGAGCTTATGTGTATATAATTTTAGACAATTTTAACAAATTTTTCCAAATTTCAAATCGCGATATTTTTACATCGACATAAGTTTTCATTGAAATAGTCACTGATATGAGGAACATATTGGATATATTATGTATGTGGTAAATTTCATTAAAATCGGAGATGGAAAATTCGACTGCTGTCCGTTTTCACATGGATCCTCCCTATAATCAAAAATTTACAACATTTGTTGATCTTTCTGGGATCAAAAATTCTGGATCTCTATATTGATCAATTTATATTAACCACGGATCATTGTATGTATAATCAAAAACGTACATCAATCGTGGAGCTTTCTAGAAACCAAAATTTACATCAATTGTGGATCTTTCTATAATAAAAAGTTTAAAAAGTTTCTAGTAGCAAAAATTAACAGCCATTGTGAACATTTCTGTAATAATCGAAAATTTACATCTATCGTAGATCTTTCTAAAATCAGAAATTTACATCCATCGTGGATCTTACGTTAATCAAAAATATACATTAATCATGGTTCTCTCTATAATCAAAAATTAACATAAATCGTGGATATTTCTATTTACATTAATCGTATATATATAAATAATGGAACTTTTCGTAGATCTTTCTCTAATCCAAAATTTACATTAATCGTGGTTCTTTCTATTATTAAAAATTTGCATCAATCGTAGATCCTTGCATAATCAGAAATTTTCATCTATTGTGGATCTTTCGATAATCAAAAGTTACATCAATTGTGGATCTTTGCAGTAGGGCATTTTCTACAATCAACTAAATAAATCGACTACTTTTCCAGCATTTACCTTTAGAATCTAACAGTAACAAAGTAACAGCTACATAAAAATATTTAATCACGAATCTAATTTCAAAATTGATCGTAGAAAACTTCACTCTAAATACAAACTATAAACATACTTTTATACCTATATATACCCAGCAGTTAAGCAAGTCGTCAATGTATCCCTAATAGACAGTTATTGTCACTAATGTCATATCACTTGGCTGATTACAATGTATATATTTTGGGTTATTTAACACGTATGTACTCTTTGTAGTGCAGACAAAAGTCAATTGGTTACTTTATACATCCCTGGTAATCTAACGTGAAGTCAATTGTCACTTAAGTGTCTCTAAGTAATCTACAGTGTAGTCAATTTAAACGTTTTTTTGTACTGAACTTTTTTGTGAGTAATTCGTACAAATTAGTTTTATACAAATTGTTGTTGATATAATTCTCATACAGTTTATTTTATTTTTGCTTAAGTTACTGAAATCCCATGAAGTCAATTGTCACTTGAGTATCTCTAAGTAACTTGGAGAGTAGTCACTTTAAACTGTTGTTTTGTACTGCACTTTAAAAAGTAGTTATTTAACCACCAGAAGTAATTTATTGCATAATTGTCAGAGGAAGGTTTGTCTACAGGCAATCGGTTATTGGACTGTCTATGAGATGTTTTTTTTAACTGACTATTTGAGATCAATAAGCACCCTACATGTTAAAATAAGTAGTTATGAAGCCGATCAAGTGAAAAGTTAGGTAGCTAGGAAGGTAATTGAGATATCGGAAAGTCTCATTGTAATCCAAAAGGGACTATTGACACCATGCTTAGACATGGACGTGTTAAAATAACTAGCCAAGTTGCTAGTTCTGTAACTAGCTGTCACCCTAGATGATCGGTAAAATCACTAGTTTGGGACAGTCTCCTAGAACTGTTGGGTATAGTTTAGAGAACTTAAATTTTAGCGTATTTTGTTCAAATTCATGCTACCATTATTTGAACATTATATTTTTTCCAATACATGGCCATATATATTTTTTCACTTTGTTCACATTTATTGAGGTAGCAGTGAATATGAAGCGGTAACGGCACAATGACTGAATGACATGACCAAAATTTTATGGACAATTGAAACAGTAGTTCAGTTTATTTTTTTTAACGATTTTTCTTTAAACTCCAATATTCAATTGGTTGTTAGTACGAGTATTTGGAACACCATTTTGTGTTGCTTTTGCGGCACAGATTTAACAATTCTTTTATATTTTTTTTTTTTGATATTTTTTGCTCGAAGAATATTGTTTTATTTGCTGCTGATGCTGCTATTAGTTTTGTTAACAACAATTATTGTATTCTTTTGTTTATTTAGAAGTTCAAGATGCATCAGCTGAATTTTTCTATAGTTTTTGATTTTTAGTAAACGATTTTAGTAAAGAACGACCAACCATAACTATAAATCATGTGGCATATTGTTGAGTTTTGGTCTTCAATGTTTTCTTTGGTTTTGTTGCATTGAAGACGGCTTTAATATAAAATTAAATGAAGTTGAAGGTTAGTAAATTTGTCAATAAAATATTTTTGAGTTTTTTGTACTCGTATGTGTTTTTGTTTTTTTTTTGTTTTTGTTTGGTCTTAACAATGTTCAAGTTTATGGTCAATCTTTTGATGACAATGACAAATAAATTTTAGTTTTCAATTGAAGACTTTGTATGTGTCTATTACAGGCGAATGAACAGTAGCAAATCATTGTGTTTTTACAACATTTCAATTATAGAAAATTGTTTAGAAACCTTGAGCGGGAAAGATTAAATAGCTTATGAGTTTGTCATTAATTATGTTATGGATAATTTTAGGGAATTTGTGTCAATTAAATGAAATTGAATTAATAATATTACTACTATTAAATCTTGAACTTTCCATAATCAAAAATTTACATCAATCTATAATTAAGTATTTACATCAATTTTGAATCTTTCTATAATTAAAAATGTACAGCGATCATGTATCTTTCTATAATCAAACACTTTCATCAATCGTAGATCTTCCTTTAACGAAAAATGTATATCAATCCTGGAGCTTTCTATTATTAAAAATGTACATTAATCCTTAATATTTCTATAATCATACACATTCTTCTATTGTAGATCTGTCTATAATCAAAAATTAAATCATTTACTTCAATAATGGATCTTTCTATAATAAAAAATTTACATCAATCGTGGATCTTTCTATGATCAAAATTTACTTCAATTGTGGATCTTTCAATGATAAAAAATTTACCTCAATCGGGATCTTTCTATGATAAAAAATTTATATCAATCGTAGATGTTTTTATTAACAAAAATATACATAAATCGCTTACCTTTCTATAGTCAAAAATTTATATCAATCGTGGATCATTCTATAATCGAAAATTTACCTCAATCGTTGATCTCTCTTTGATCAAAAATTTACTTCAATCGTGGATCTTTCTATGATAGAAAATTTTCCTCAATCGTGGATCTTTCTATAATCAAAAATTTACCTCAGTCGTGGATCTTTCTATGATCAAAAATTTACTTCAATTGTGGATCTCTCTTTGATCAAAAATTTACCTCAATTGTGGATCTCTCTATGATCAAAAATTTACCTCAATCATGGATCTTTCTATGATCAAAAATTTATATCAATCGTAGATGTTTTTATTACAAAAATATACATCAATCGCTTACCTTTCTATAGTCAAAAATTTATATCAATCGTGGATCATTCTGTAATCAAAAATTTACCTCAATCGTTGATCTCTCTTTGATCAAAAATTTACTTCAATCGCGGATCTTTCTATGATAAAAAATTGACATCAATCGTGGATCATTCTATAATCAAAAATTGACCTCAATCGTGGATCTTTCTATGATCAAAAATTTACTTCAATTGTTGATCTCTCTTTGATAAAAAATTTACCTCAATTATGGATCTCTCTTTGATCAAAAATTTACTTCAATCGTGGATCTTGCTATGATCAAAAATTTACTTCAATTGTGGATCTCTCTTTGATCAAAAATTTACTTTAATTGTGGATCTCTCTTTGATCAAAAATTTACCTCAATTGTGGATCTTTCTTTGATCACAAATTTACTTCAATAGTGGATCTTTCTATGATCAAAAATTTACCTCAATTGTGGATTTCTTTATGATCAAAAATTTACCTCAATCATGGAACTTTCGATAATCAGAAATTAACATCTATCGTAGAAATGTCTATGATAAAAAACTTACCTCTATTGAGGATCTTTCTATCATTCAAAATATACCTCTATCGTGGATGTCTCTATGATCAAAAATTTACCTCAATCGTTGATCTTTCTATGATAAAAAAATTTGCATCAATCATGCATAATTTTTTATCAAAAATTTACCTCAATCGTGGATCTTTCTGTGATCAAAAATTTACCTCAATCATGGATCATTCTATATCAAAAATTTACCTCATTCAAGGATCTTTATATAATCAAAAATGTAATCAATCCTGAAGCTTTCTTTAATCAATAATTTACATCAATCGTCGATATTTTCATAATCAAAAATGTATATCAATTGTTAATTATAATCAAACAAGAAATACTATTGTGGATCTTTCTGCACACAAAAAAGTAAATTAATCCTAGACCTTTCTTTATTCAAAAATTTACTTCAATCCTGAATGTTTTTATAATCAAAAATGTATATAAATCCTGAATCTATCTTGGATCTTTTACTTTTTTTGGCACCATTTCTTACAGAATAAAATTTCTCACAAATAACTCGATTTAAACATGTCTGTGCCCAGAACATTGAATGATTCATGTGTAACCTTTTCACACAACACGTATTCCGACTGTTTCAAGAATAACGTTTTTTAGATCTGTAAATCACTAGACTTGTTTGAAATGAAGTAAATAATACGGTATGTTAAGGTACTTTAAGATTTCGTTTAAATAATTCACCTTTTTTTTTGGTTGCTGTGCAACAGCAGCAAGTGTTTTTAAGCCACACAGTATTTATTGATAAAATTTTGGGTTTGGTTTTATTTAGTGAAGAATTAAAGAACTTGATTTCAAGTTGCATGCAAGAATTTTCCAATACGCCTTTTAGGTGTTGAAAATTGGTACAATTTTTATTTAGTTTTAAATTTTTTTTCTAAGAATCACAAAAAAAAATTATGTCCGTTAAATAAAATTCAAATCACATTTATGAAAACAACTATGAGAAACTATTTTATTTTTTTAATTTTAACTAAATAAAGTAATTTATGAGACTGATTGTAACTGTTTTGGAGGTTGAACTAAAACTTCATGTGCAAAATTTATGGCCAACGAATTTGAAAATTTTGCCAAAAAAAAAAACTCAAAATATTTTATGCAGAGAACACAAATTTATACTTTGACCTAAATAATGCGCTAAAAAGCCACAATAATAATACAATTTTTATGTTTATAATAGAATAAAAATATGGTTCAATAAATTTCAATAAAGTTGTTTTTCAATTTTTGAACTGAAACTGTTTGTTTAAGAATTTTATACAAAATAAATTTATGTAGATAACAGTAATTAGTGTTAGTAGTTGTTAGTAATACATTAAAGTACATTTTATTGTTATTTGCGGTCTTAATTGGTCATGGCAACATTATTCTTTGGCTTTTGTGCAAATTCAAATAAATTCAACATGCGTTTCGAATAATATTGCTAAAGCTTTTCAATTGATTTGTATTTCATTGTAGTACATGTTTTAGTTTGAACTACATATTTACATAAAAATAATATATATTTGATTTTTCTCTTAGGCTTGATTCTAAACCAAGCATGATCCACGATTGAGGTAAATATATGATTTTAGAAAGATCCGTGATTGAGGTAAATTTTTGTTTATAGAAAGGTCCACGATTGAAGTAAAATGTTGATTATTGAAAGATCCACGATTGAGGTAAATTTTTGATTCTAGAAAGATCCACGATTGAGGTAATTTTTTGATTCTAGAAAGATCCATGATTGAAGTAAATTTTTGATTCTAGAAAGATCCACAATTGAGGAAAATTTTTGATTAATAGAGAGATCCACTATGGATGTAAATTTTGCTTAATAGAAAGATCCATGATGGTTGTATATATTTCTTAATAAAAAGATCCACGATTGATGTTAATTGTTGACTATAGAAAGATGCACGATTGAGATAAATTTTTGATTCTAGAAAGATCAACGATTGAGGTAAATTTTTGTTCATAAAAAGATCCACGATTGATGTAAATTTTTGATTATAGAAAGATCCACGATTGAAGTAAATTATTGATTATAGAATGACCCACGATTGAGGTAAATTTTTGATTGTAGAAAATTCCACGATTGAGGTAAATTTTTCATTATAGAAATTTCCACGATTGAGGTAAATTTGTGACGTTATAAATTCCCTCGATTGCGGTAAATTTTTGACTTTATAATACCCACGATTGAGGTAAACTTTGATTATAGAAAGATCTATGATTGAAGTAAATTTTTGATTATAGAAAGATCTATGATTGAGGTAAACTTTTGATTTTATAAATACCCACAATTGAGGTAAATTTTTGACTATAGAAAGATCCACGATTGAGGTAAATTTTGGATTACAGAAAGATCCACGATTGGGTTAAATTTTAGATATAGAAAGATCCACGATTGAGGTAAATTTTTGATTTTGGAAAGATCCACGATTGAGGTAAATTTTTGATTTTGGAAAGATCCACGATTGGTGTAAATTTTAGATTATAGAAAGATCCACGATTGAGTTAAATTTTTGATTCTAGAAAGATCCACGATTGAGGTAAATTTTTGATTTTGGAAAGATCCACGATTGAGGTAAATTTCTGATTTTGGAAAGATCCACGATTGGTGTAAATTTTAGATTATAGAAAGATCCACGATTGAGTTAAATTTTTGATTTTGGAAAGATCCACGATTGAGGTAAATTTTTGATTATAGAAAGAACCACGATTGAGGTAAATTTTTGATTTTGGAAAGATCCACGATTGAGTTAAATTTTTGATTCTAGAAAGATCCACGATTGAGTTAAATTTTTGATTCTAGAAAGATCCACGATTGAGGTAAATTTTTGATTTTGGAAAGATCCACGATTGAGGTAAATTTCTGATTTTGGAAAGATCCACGATTGGTGTAAATTTTAGATTATAGAAAGATCCACGATTGAGTTAAATTTTTGATTGTAGAAAGATTCACGATTGAGTTAAATTTTTGATTATAGAAAGATCCACGATTGATATAAATTTTTGTTAATAGAATAATCCACAATTGATGTAAATTTCTGTTCGCAGATACGAAGGTGGGTCAAAAAGTCCGTGTCTTTTTGAATGAAACATAGGTTTTTGGATAAAAAATTATTATATTTTTCAACATAGTCTCCTTTGACCGCTATGTACTTTTTCCAACGTTTCTATATTTTTGATCCTTTCAAAAGATAGGTATTTTTTGTGAGATGATTTCATCATTAGAGTCAAATCTCTTTTCGCTGAGACATTTCTTCAGGTATGGAAACAAGAAATAGTCACTCGGGAGAATAGGGCTGAAGTCGGAGCATAATTCATGCATTTTTGCCATGGAAACTGCACATGTGTGTACCCTTTTGTGCACCCGAATGTGGATTGCGGAAAGCTTTCTCATATCCAAGTGATTATTCAAAATTGAAAAAACTGAGCCATGAGAGATGCCTATGGCTTCCAACTGGACGTCCAGAAAGTTCGGCATATTTCGTGCTTGTACGGCCACAACGAAATTCAATAAACCACTTTTCTACCATTGAAATTGATGGTGCAGAGTTTCCATAGTATTTATCAATCTTAGCCCTTATTCGAGTGATGGATTTATCAGCAAAAAATAATGCTTAATCCTCCGTTACTCGGAACTGATCTGTTTGATACAGGCAAACATTTTTTTATTGTAAATTTTTTAATCACCCTAAATTTTAAGCTATTTTTTGATAAAATAATATTTTTACTGCAATTTTTTTTGTATTACTTTTTTAAATACATTGCATTTAATATTGTTTTTATGTTTTCGAAATAAAAAGTGAAGAGATTATTTTCAAATGCTCCTTTTTTTATTTATATCAATTTGACTCGATTGAAAATAATTGCGACTAACGGAGGGTTAATGAACAGACGAAATTCAGTTTTTTCCTTTCTCCTCAAGTCACGAGGTAGTCTGCTATTAATGGCTGTCAAACACAAGTTAAATGAGGCAGGTTATTTAAATTTTGACAGGCCGATGCCCTTTCAATGAATAGCCAGGAAATTCAAAAATTCATGAATGATGTAAATTTGTAATTAAATGAACAACTAAAATCTTAATTCTTCAAGCAAAATATTTATTTTGGCTACGAATTTAATTACTACAATAAATCGAAATATTTGTTTTACTACATACGTTCTTTTTTTATATGTAGTTTGATTTCAAAAATTTTGGCAAAATCAAAAATCACTCTTGCATCGTATGAATAGAATTTAAAAATTTTAGTTTGTTACTAATTTAAATAAAGCGACATGTTTAAATAAAACCAGCATGTATTAAATAGAAAAAAAAATACGAACAAAAAAGACTTGTATGTACATTTGTTACATGTATCAAATTATTTGACCATTAATTCAATTTTTTATTTCTATGTCTGCACGAAATAACTCAATTTCTAAACACAGATTTTTGGTTAAATTTAAAAAAGTTTATTTCTTCAGTTGTTGAATTCATAAAAAAGCGGATACATGCCAAAAAAAATGAATAAAATAAAACAAACCAAAAAATAGATATAAACAGTTAACATGTCGTAATTATGTTAAATAATCAAAATCAGAAAAAAAAACTATAAAAAAGAAAGATATTTATATGAATACTTGGCGCACCTGCCAATTGAATGTAAAACATGTTAAACAATTCTTAACCCATTCTTGAATTATTACTATTAATTGCAGACAATTTTAAGAAATAAATCAGAGACTGCAACTGTTTAGAGTTATTTTATAAAACTCAGATGATAACTGCTAGTTTTTAAATATTATTGTTTGTGTAAAATGTAAAAATGTGATCATTAAAATCCAAAGGATCAGTTTAACAACCCGAATATGGAACTTAAAAAATTTAAAAAACTAAGGCTAAATGATTCGAATATTTGATGTCTTATTTGAATAATTTTTCGAATTATTTATGAAATATTTCCTGGGATGACTTACGTCAATAAGTATATATCCTTTTAATTAATTTAATATACAAACGTTTTAATCAAACCATGATCTTTATTTGCACAAATTATGTTTTCAATTTCTTATGATTAGTTGCAACTTTTAATCAAACGATCAACATAACCCCGATCTTTATTTATTATTTTGTGTTTTCAATTTCTTATAATTAGTTAATTAGTTGCAACATTTTTGTTGTCAAATTTCATCATCATCCTCCGCATCAAATCTTCACAAATGGGTTAAATTTTTTATTGTTAGCATTTTATATATTACCAACATAAAAACTTGGTCAATATTCCAACCACCCTCATGTCTACGATATTTGTTTTATTTTTGCACGAGTACATTGTCGTCGTCGCCACTGTTGTCATTTTCTTTGTCTCCAAAATGCATTTGACTACTTAAATTTGTTTGATATTCTGTTTAAGTTTCAAGCATAATCAAAATCGCCAACCAAAGTAAAATACTTTACATATTGATCAATGATCGCGGACTGTAAATAAAGATAGACTACTGCAAGAGCCATATGGGGGAAACAAGAGAAAGAATACAGAAAGACACTCAATGATTTAGCTCAGTCGTAACGTCTTGACCAATTTTAAAGTTTCTGGCGGTATGTTGTCTGTTTGGGTCTTTAAGCTCTATGTCTGTTGAATAAATAACGACAACCACGAATCAGCGGATGAATAAACAAATGAAAGAGTACTGGCGCTGTATAGTTGTGGTTAGGAAAATAGCACATACACACCACACCGTCTGCTAAATATATAACGTATAGTCGAGAGTGTCAATTAACCATTAAACTGTGACATTACAATAACTAATTCACCAGTAAAAATCATTGTAACTAAATAGTTAACTGGTTCTGGCTCTCGTTACTAAACATTTCATCTTTGCCAAACTACTTACGAACTACTGAATTACAGATAAAATCGTGCAAATTTTTTCCATTCAAATTCCTGGTATAAAGCTTGGAAATAGCGTTTCCGAGGGCAAAATGAGCGATCTTTAGTTGTGGCTGCAATATTTTAAATGCCTAATAATTGGATAATTCAAATTTAATTTATTTTTATCAACTAATTCTCTGTTGCTAGTACCGAGCAAAATCTATTGTATCCTTCGATTCAGGGTGACTCGATAAACTTGAAGAATATGCTGGAATGTCAGTCTGAGGGTTGCAGGTTCGATTCAAAACAAAGACTGCAGACAAGACAGTTTGTTATAAAACAAGTAAGAGAGCTATATTCGGCTGTGCCGAATCTTATATACCCTTCACCAAATTATACTTCAAAATAAAAATTTTAAATATTTTTATGTTAACAATTTTTTTTGCAGTTTTTTCATTTTTTGGAAAAAAAAATTTTTCGAATTGTTTTTTAAAATTCCTTGTGGCTATTGTCATGCATACCCTGATCACAACCATGTCTATGCAGGACCAGTATGATCTCCTCGTTTACTTAAAAGCCCTTCTTGACAAGCCTCGAGGGAGACTCCATCTGTGTGAAGCTAGAATGACTCCTCCGATAACATCTTGGGAAGAACTATTTTTTCAACAATAACGTTATGTTCCATGACTGCGAGAACTTCACGTTTTCAGATTTTTTCTATGTCGAATAATTTCTTACGAATAATTATTCGAAAAATTTAAAAATGGCCATTTTCGAATAACGAATTATTTGAACAATTTTATGTAGAATAATCGAATAAAACGAATAATTGTAAAACATATATATTTAAATTTATTAAATTGCTTAAAATTTGTCATAATTTCAAATTTAAATAAGTAATAATGACTCTCAAAAATTGTATTGTTTCTGAAATTCGACAAATAAGTAAAGACAAAGGGACTTTCGATCACTGTATATGAGTGTTCCGATAGCTCCTTCTATAAATATATAAATATTACTGCAAGAAGTTACAATTCTAAAAACAAATCTTTCAAAATTTTTAACTTAGGACTTAAACCAATGAAAATAAAAGGTACGGAATAAAATATTTGTTATTTAGCTAGCGAAATATTAGAAGAATCGAAATTAATAATCAAAATTTTAACTTAGATTAAAGTGGAGTTGAATGTGATGGAGAATGTGATTTTGAAACGGTTGTGATATTGAGGATGATATTTATAATGATAACGTTGAAATAGACGAAGGCCATGATCTTAAAACGTGTTGCAAAATATTTAATAAATCGAATGATAAACACAAATATTGCAAACTAACGTTTTGTTATATATGATTTTGAACATCTTTGTCTAACATGGTACTTTTTGCGTATTTGTAAATGTGTGAATCATGCACTGCCTGACTCCAAATTAGCCACGTTCACTGACAATGATATCAAACTTTGGACAGATTCCCTTTATTATGTAATTCCCCAAGACCACTTTATTAAGCAAAGATTCGGCAACGTTGATAGAGCTTGATGTATAATAAAATTTACTAAAGAATTAGTTACTCAATTTAAAACCCGAATTAATGAACGACATAACAAAGTTCTTAATACTTTTATATTGTATTTGAATTCAGGATCATGTCCAACTAGCTCAAATTTTTTAAAGCATAGCTCCAAAACGGTAACTGAAGAGTTTGCTAGTCAATTGTTTTGTAGATTGTTCGGGAGTTAATCTGATCAGAATATTGCTAATGAAAATTTAATGATGGACTTTGTTTTCGAATGGTTTTTAACATTATCAATAATTGAATTGTTAACTTTAACGTTATTTTTTGTTTTTCTTTAACAATAATATATTAAAAAATCGACACCAAAACTTCATTCTTTTCTTTTTAAAAAGAAATTAATTTTAAACGTGTGATCGAATTATTCGAACAATTTAAAATCTCTTATTCGAATTATTCGTTTTATTCGAACAAGAGAAAAATCGAATAATTCGAATACCCTACTAGGGACCGTTCAGATTATTTATGATCCTTCTATTCATGTTGTTGACATTGTTTACTGGTGGATATCCTTGAAGTGGATCGTCCTCTCAGAAGATCTTGTCAGGTTCGCCTTGGGAAGGAGAAGATCTTCAAGAGTCTTCGATACTGGTTACAAGAGGGATATCGAGCTGTAAAATTATCCCTCAGTCACGTTCTTATCAATTTTGTGAATCGGGATTACTCTAACCTTTTTGCAGGCATTATTAGTAATCAGGCTCCTCACTGACAGGTTAGAAACTTTTATCAAGTTCTCAACTCCCCGCTCACCAAGATGTTTCAACATTAGCATGAATATACCGTCTGAGCAAATGGCCTTGGAAGTCCTATTCATCTTCAGTGTTAGGCCGTGTAGAAGGTTATGATGTTTGGGAAGAACATTTCGTTTCGCCTTGTCCCTATCTTTTGATTCCCGGTAATCGGGAAATATTTTTCTATATTCCCGGGTACCCGGCTATTCCCGAAATATATAATGATACTGTAAATTAGGAATATTATAGCCAAATTTCATATAAAAACTTAGTGTTATAATTATTAAATATCAGAGCTTCGAATTAATTAATAAAATTTGTGCTTAATTCACTAAAATCTTAATCCGTAATTAAAAAATATCAGCCTTTAATTCCATAAATCCATTCCTAATATTTAATTTTTTAGATTCATTCCAAAGCCTTTGTTTAAACTTAATTAATTTTAAAGTTAATTAATAACAGAATTTATTCAAACTTTTAATGATACAATTTTTGTTAAAATTAATCGAAAAAATTGTCTTAAGCCTTTTTGTAATAGATTTGAATTAAAGAACAAGTTAATAATTTAATAAATTTTTGAAGCTGTTTTGTTATGGATTTGAAGAAGAAATTTAAAGAAATTAGAATGATTCAATAAGAAATAAATTCTATAAATAATGAATTCACTTTTTAAATTTTCCCCAAATATAAGCAAAAAACTGTAAAAAACTTTCCACTGTTTTTTGGTGAAAAAATAGAGTTCTAAGTGGTTTTCTATGTATTTTCATCAGTTTATAATTCCCGGGATTCCCGACTAAAAATCCCGGGAATCGGGTAGTGAGAAATTGGCAAAATTCCCGGGAAATTTGTACCGGGATTTCCCGGGATAAAAACCCTATTCTGGATCGGAGCAATAAATTTACAGTAAGTCATTATAACAAGCAATCTAATCTGATACTGATTAAGTTGAAGCTTTAGTCACGAAGATCTTGGCTGCTAACATTAACGTCTAAGTTTTCTTGTCTCTGTTATAAGAGACTCCTATAATGGATGATTTTTGGAATCTCTGTTATAAATCAAATTCTAGCACACAGTTTACAGAGTGGCTATAGCCATTGTGAAAATAAATCGATAGATATATTTCAATTTTAATTACATTCCAACAATTTGTATGCTGGAGATCTGTGCTTCCTTAACTATGTGATTTTGTAGGAAATTATGTGCTATTTATGTACCCCTGGCTGTTGATAACAAGCAGTGTTAATATGACTGTTGCCGCCGTTGTTATATTATACAAGTATTATTCCATAATCTGTTAAATGTTTGGAATTTAAAAACTATTTCAACCGTTAATTTTTAAAACTTGCAGCCAGACTGCCTGCTTGTCAGTCATTCATTCAAATGAGCATATTTTATGAATCATTTTTCTTACGCGATTTAAACCATAAAATGCGTTAGCGTTAATTAAGAAAGAAAATTTAAACAAAAAAAGAAAACTCTTTTCTTTTGGGTAGAGTTAGCAAAATAAATTTTAAGTGAATTTTCTGTGAACTTTTTTAAGACATTATGCGACATTTGGACAAAAACTCTTGAATCATGAAAAAATAGAGTGTGAAAGTGAAATATTTAGACAAAAGTGTGTGGAGTTTTATGTTGGTTTGTTTTAAATTTTGGCCCAGTTACGCGTTGAGCATAACATTTTGTTGTATTTTCGGCATTTTTTGTTTGTTTTTGTTTAACTATTTCAAGCTTTGATTTTATTTATTTATTATTTATTGTGTAAAACTATGTATAATTTACAAAACAAAACATTTTGTGTTTTTAACACTTTGGTTGTTAGAGTTTCTTGCATTTTTTATGTTTTTTTTGTTTTAATTATTAGTTTTTCTTTTTTATGTAATATATTTAGTACATTTATTTTATTGTTATTAACATTATTATTGTTATTTATCCATAAAATTGTTGTGTGTTTACCATGTTCATTTCATAATTCAATTAACGTTAAAATTACTTTAAACTCAAAACATGAAAATTATTTATTTACTTTGCTTAACTTTACTTTAAATAGCTACAAACTGGGAGTGAGCTGTTGAAATTTAAAAAAATAAATATTTATATTTGTAGAAAATTTTGTAAATTATTAAATACATTTTGTAGTGTGTTAAAAAGTTTTTGAAATATCTACATATGTACATAGTTAGTTGTAAATATTTACTCGCGATTTAGTATTGTTTAAATTAGTTTAATTGTTTAAATATAATAATTTTCCAAAATTACAATTGCCATTATGAAATTAAATTAAAGCCAAGTATGTAATTGAGTTAAGTTTCATACAATTTCTCAATATTTGTTGGAAATTTTCTACTTGGTAGAGTATGTAATGCTAAATAGTTAATTCCTATAATTCCCACAAACTATATTGGGTGTATGACGTAAAAATATTCGGGATCTTTTGAACGCGGTTTATGTTTTTAATAACATATCCGTCATTTGTTCTCACTTAGTCTTTGAACATTATAGTGTAAACAACAAAGTATTTTTTTGCTTCGAAAATGTCGAATTTTTTGCCAAACAAAGCGTCATATGTGCGAAGTTTTGCTTTACTTCTTTAATATAAAAAAGTGCCGCTGAAGCACACCGAAGGGTATCAATTGGATCTTCAAAGCAGTTGTTAAACCCATCTTGTTTTATGGAGCACTGGTATGGTGACACGCCTTGGAGAATGCTACTCACCAGAAGGCCATTGAACGAGTTCTAAGGATTATCGCGATATTGATTACAGGCGCTATAAGGTCTACATCCTCTAAGGCACTTTTTACTATTTTAAACTGGCTACCAGTTGATTTGATGGTGATACAAATGGCTCTCAACTGTGCAGTGAGACTGAATGCTGGTTGGTCGTGGTCTGGTAAGGACTGCGCGGGCCGGTGGAGGTTTCTATATTGAGAACTTGGGGATAAAATCCTAATTTATGGGGGGTTACTTCCTAATTCGATTCGAAAGGAAATCTTTTCGAATTACAATGTATTTAGCACACATATTCGTTTTCGGATTGAGTTACGCAGTAACTCCCCTGACTTCAGCACTGTTCTTCAGACGGAAATTACTGCCATTAAACGTGCATCCAATTGGCTGAGATATTACCGAATATCTGGTGATATATGTATGCCGGGTATCCCTTAATGAGATAGTAAGACATTATATGGGTTCCTGGACACGATGGAAATCAGGTTGTTTGTATAGCAAAGCATTTTACAAAAGGGGTGCGATTATGAATGATGAGGCGATCGACCCCTTTTCTGGTATTTCCATGCAGAAACTATATGAGACTGCACAAAACAGGTGGACCAATGAACCTTCTTGTGCTACAATGAGGTCGACTTGGATGCCAGCAAGACGAATCTACTTATGGAATTCCGTCGTAAGCCAATAAGACTAAGTATCTCATTTATTACAGGACACTGTATAATTGGGACACATGCTAGAAGACTGGGTCTACGGTACAACGTAAAAAAAAGCTGTCACAATGAAGAGGAGGAATAGATTGTATCTCAGCTTTTCTTTCATTGCCCAGCTCTGACAAAACTGAGGGAACGCATCTTCGGAATCCCATTCCTATCATGCTTGGATGATCTATCGATGATGGATCTTAGACGAATCTGCTACTTCATCAGGGAATCTGGTTGGTTTAAATCGGAGTCAACGGAAGTATTATATATACCCTGCTGTTTACCCCGTTATCACAATGGGATAAGTTTTGAATGGACCCAAGTGAGCTGCTTGACGAGTGGCTGTTCATGGAACCTATATCAACCTTCAGAAGTGGTGATTTTGACACGAAAGACTAAGATCGCCCAGAACAGACAAAAAAAGTTTGAAGACCAAGAATTGCAGGAATTACTACATGACTATTGTTGTAAAACTCAGCAACAGCTTGCAAAATCAAGCTGCAAAAGGTTTGCGAACATCAGGATTCATCCAAAAGCAGGGAAATTCGGTACCATACGAATTGAAGTTGAGAGACTTTGAAAGACGATTTTGTATGTCTGAATTCATGCTTGTACGCTATAAAAGTAAATCATTTTTGCACCAAATCATTACTTGGGATGAAAAATGGATCCATTACGAAAACCCGAAGCGTAAGAAATCGTGTTTGAAGCCCGTCCAACCAGCCGAATCGACTCCAAAGCCAAATATCCATGGCACTAAGGTTATGCTCTGTATTTGGTGGGACCAAAAGGGTCCTATCTATTATGAGCTGCTGAAATCTGATCAGATCATCACATCGAATCTGTACCGATCGCAACATATTTGTTTGAAGCGAGCATTGACCGAAAAACGCCCAGAATATTCGGCCAGACATGAAACCTTAATATTCCATCATGACAACGCTCGGCCACATGTTGGAACACCAGTTAAAAACTATTTAGAGGGAAGTGGTTGGGAAGTTTTTTCTCTCCCGCTTTATAGTCCAAGCCAAGCCCCTTCCGACTGGGATACGCCTAACTTTGGAACAGAGTATACGATATTGGCTTAATTCGTTCTTGGCCTCAAAAGATGATCAGTTCTTTTGGCTCGGAATCCATATGTTGCCAGAAAGATGGGAAAAGTTCATTGCTTACAATGGCCACTACTTTAAATAAATTTATATTCACCACTATCGCGATTCAATATTTCCCATTTTTCGTTCATAAACTTTGTTCACGAGAAAAAATTCCCCATGTTGTGAAATTTTTAGATGGAATTTTGTAAACAATAAACAGCTGTTACGAACAAAATCAACTATTGTGTATGAAAAGTTTAGGGGAATATCACGATAGCAATTTTCCCTTCGAAGGAAATGGATATTTCATGTGTTTTTCACGATAGGGGTGATTGTACAAATGTTTCAAAATAAAAGCTAAACATTTTGAAAAATACCGCATTTTTAAGTCATACATCCAATATAGGAGGCAATAATATGAATATATTAAAATTTTGCAAAAATTACATATCTTAATTGCCCTGCTTTAAGACCCCACATTGTCATCGAAACTTAAACTCGATTACTCCTCTGCTACACCTATGTGAAATTTCATGTCAATTGGATCAGCCAGTTAGAAATTACCGAATTATTTCCAACATGTTTAACCTTCGCTTTACCAAAGGTTTTTATGTACATGGTTTACCAATACCCACCCGGGTGGTACTGCACTTCTATACATATGTTTATATGAGACGAACAAGTTTTTGTCATACATATTTATACATTTTTGTTTTTAAATTATAAACTAATTATTTCAAAGTGCAATAAAACTCATAATGAACTCTGTGAGACCATCAAAAACAGTTCGTTGTAAGAAAGGTTCCTAATAAGCGTTCCTAATATGTATGTACATATATGCGCTTTTATTACCACCTGTAAATATGTGTCTAAAATACTTCAGTTGAAGTAATTCAGTTAAAACAAACAATATTCGTTACAACCGAGTTTTACAGTATATAAATCCTACTACTTGATATGCTATTCTTTTCTGGTATGTGTTATAATATATGGTAACGTCTGTCCCATAGTGTAAAAAACTTTAAGTATAGTTGGCAACTAATGCAAATTATCTTGTAATATGGCATCTTTGCCTTTTATGTATTTAAAAATTTCTAACGGTAATTCCAATAAGTACATTTGGTTAACAATTTGGATTTATTATTCACAATTTATTTGTTGTGCAAGAGCCTTGACAAGTGATTTACAATATTTTTGATATGAGCGGAGAAAATAATTTGCAATATCTTTCTGCCGCAGCAATTTCAAGGTCAGTATTTATATATGTAGGAATATTTATTTTCAAAGTAATAAAACTATTAAAAAATTCTTACATACATATGTATATTGTCAAAGGCTATCCCATGAAGATAGAGAAGCATATTTCCTTCGGCTGATTGAAGCTGAATCAGATTTGGATGGAAATGATAATGTCAATGGAGCTGGAAATGAGTGCGAATATTACATGCCTATAGGTGATGCTGAAGATTCTGATGCTGAACAAGATCAATTCGAAATTGAGGTAAACGAAGAAAGTGATTATGATGAATCGAGTGAGGATAATGATGAATCGAGCGACGATATGCCAACAACATCTAGTGAGGCCGATTTGTATTATAACACTAAAGACAATGTGAAATGGTACAAGAAGGCACCAAATATAAATCGACGGGGAGCGGTTAACATTATTCGCGAAAAACTCTACATGGGTCCTAATCCAATCACAAAGAATATGTCTATTGTTGATATATTCAATTCCATTATGAGCGATGCTGTCAAAGATTTAATTCTACGATTTACAAACAAAAAGGCCGAAGCTGTATACAGGAAATGGAATTCAGAAAACACAAATTTTCAAAAAACTTGGAAACTAATTACAGATGAGGAGTTATTAGGATTTTTTGGAATTTTGCTTATAATGGGTGCCCATAATTCTTCTAAAGAGACTCTCACAGAGCTGTGGAGACAAAATGCATATCCTATATATCGTGCAACCATGTCGCGAAACAGGTTCGCTGAAATTTTACGATTCCTTCGCTTTGACTGGCACGCCACAAGAGTTGCCCGACAGGAAAAAGACAAAGCTGCACCTATAAGAGATGTCTTCGAGATGGTGAATTCTAACTTAAGAGCTCATTATCGACCATACGAGTCTATAACCGTAGACGAGCAACTTTTTGGTTTTCGGGGCCGAACACGTTTTACGCAATATATGCCATCCAAGCCAGCTAAATATGGAATAAAAATCTGGTGGGCATGTGATTCCAAAACTTTTTATCCACTTCAAGGCCAAATATATACTGGGAAAATAGACAATGCAAGAGATGTGAATCAAGGAGAGCGTATAGTAAAAGAGTTGGTGGGCATGTACAAAAATTCTGGAAGAAATGTCACCATGGACAATTTTTTTACAACACTTTCATTAGCTAAAGAGCTGGCCACTTGGAAGTTATCCGTCGTAGGCACAATAAAAAAAAAACAAAAGATATGTTCCTGAAGAGTTTAAACCGTCCCGAAGCCGCGAAGTTGCATCTAGTTTGTTTGGTTTTTCTGAAGGTGTAACGTTAGTGTCCTATGTTCCTGCCAAAAACAAATCAGTTGTGCTATTGTCAACAATGCACAAAAATAAAATTACATCTGGTCCACAAAATAAACCAGAGATAATTTTATATTATAACGAAACTAAGGGTGGTGTGGACACGATGGATAAGATGTTATCACAGTATTCCACAAAACGATCAACATTTCGGTGGCCATTGGCACTGTTCTTTAATATTTTGGATACAGCTGCTCTTGCCTCATTTATAATATACAAGGAGAACATTGGAGGAACATCTGTCAGGCAATCGCAGCGAAAGCATTTTATTGAGAGACTTGGCGAAGACCTATGTCGTCCGTTAATATTGACCAGGTCAAAAATACCTCAAATTACTGGAAGATTTCCCATTAGGTCAGCTATGGAGTTCATATTAGGTAAAAACTTAAAAAAAACTAAGAGCAAATATGCTAAAGATATACTTTTCAGGTGAACCACTTACCGCTACGGATCAGGATGCTGATTTCGAGGCCGATGAAACTACAGAAAGGGATGCAACTGGGCATATTAAAATAAAAGGCAAATGTCATATTTGTTGCTCATATAAAAAAAAGAGAAACACACGACAAATTTGTGTTAAATGCAAGAAGCCCATTTGTGCAGAACATAGCGTCTGTTACACTAAATGTGACATCTGCCATCATGCTTCATCATCATAATTATATTATAATAACTTATAATAATTAAATGTAATAAAAAAATATGTAAAATAGAGCTTTTATGGAATAAAGTAATATATAATTGAAATAAATACAAATTTTAAAAAACGAATCGAGTTCAAAATGTATCTTGTACCACCTGGGTGGGTATTGGTAAACCTTGAAGAAAATTTTAAAAAATCCCAAAAAACCTTATAAAAAATTAAAATTTTTATCATGTTTTTATTAAATTCTGCAGAACTCTAAAATTTGTTCAGTGAGTCTAAATTTCATTTAAATCGAAAGAAAATTAAAAAAGTTATTAAAGAAATAAAACCGAAAAGGTCACCCGGGTGGGTATTGGTAAAGCGAAGGTTAAGAATGCCTTACTGTGCAGTGTTTCAAAAGATTCCACAATTTACTTGAGCTGTGCTCAACATTGTGATGGCATGTTTTGTTATTTGGAAATGGCAATTTATTTCCAACATATTTTGATTCTGCCTCACTGTGCAGTGTTTCAAAAGATGCCACAAATTTCTTGAATTGTAGTCGATATTGCCCTGACATGACTTGACAATGTTATATGTCACTCATGTCGCCGTGTTTAGTAATTTAACACGTGGCAACGTTAACAGTGCTTTAGCAGTAAGAAAAATCTTACAGTTCACAAGTAATAACGCCTTTCAAAGCTGACCTCAAGTAACAATGTTTAAGGAGACTGCGCCTTAATAGATTCTTTACTTATAATCTTGATGATAAAAACAACAAACTATTTATCACCTTTCTATTCTCAAAACACATATAAATATTGCTGCATTACTATATAAAATAGTTTTAAAAAAAACATATAAAATCTAAAGCATTATACGGGTAGATACGTGTTTCCTAATACCTGCCTAATTCTTTATCGAAACTGTCAATTTATCTACAATAAATGTAAATCTGAATAAAAAAATTCTTTTGCTATGTTATACAATGTTAAAACTGTCACCTTTTTTGTGGTTGCTATTTTTTTTTCTGTTTAATTTTTTTTGTTGTTAGGAGTATTATAAAAATAAAACCGCAACATTTACAACACATGCCATTTAATACTCGTACCAATTTCAATTTCAATTCCAATACCAAATTGATAAGTAATTGTTTTTTTTTTTAAACCAACTAACATTATTTTTTTCCTCTGTACTTGTACAATTTTATGAGAAATTGTTGCTTAGAGGCGTGTTGCTCATATTTATTCATACCAGCAAGATCAAATGGCTTAACAAAAAAGAAACATGAACTATTAAAGCTAGAAAACTAAATTACAATTAGATGAATTCAAAATTCAGTATTAAATACATGTGACTTTAACAAAAAAATAAAATAAAAATGTACGCTGACAGCTAATTTAAATGGCTGGCAATGTTTCTTTTATGTGTCAAATCGAAGAATTGTAAAAATATTTACGATCACTACGATCTCTAAGATCAATGGTGTTATAGTTATTTGATATTCAAACTGTAAATATTTTTTTTTATTTTATTTTTTATTTTTTTTTTGTTTTAGAATGAATGAATTCGCAACATAAAAATTAGATTAAAATTGATTGAATAAAAATTAGATTAAAGTGTATTTTTTTTGCAGCCATGTTTGTCAGCAACGTGATTTAATAGTTAATGATATGAATAGAAATATTCTAAGCAAACTAATAAGTTTGGCCAATGAACTTTTTATTATTGTAATTTGAAATTAATCGATACCGCACAAAATAATTAATGATTTACTTACATACATAAAAGAGAATTGCTAAATGAATTTCATTTGCACTATTTGTTTTACATTTTTTTCTACATGAATCATTATATTGAATAATATTATGATTTTGTATTTTAACATGCTTTTACACTAAGCTCTTTAAATCACATAAAATTACTTAGTAAACATACGATTTACATAGAAAATCACTTTTCATTTAAACGACTTTAACTAAACAACAAGTACACGTATCTAAACTAACCCTTGACAGCCATCAAACACCAACTGACTTTTTATTAAAAAAAAAATAACAAAAAAAAACTACTCGCTACTTATAATTTTGTTGGTCATATGTGCATGTCCAGGAAATCAATATTCTACATACGTCAAAAAAAAAATCAATATTGTAACAGTAAACTGTATTTATCACTTAATATGATTGTCTAACTAACTCACCAACAAACTAACCTAACTAATCTAACTGTCCAATCAGTTAACCTGATGTCTGACTACAAAAGGGGTGTTGACAATTTATATTGTATATGAAACATGTATTTATAAATTCAATTTTAATTGTTTGCGTGTATTTAACAGCTAAATTTGTTTTAAATGCCATTACATTCCTGATTGTTTCAGTTTTTTCGCTTTGACAATTGCCACATTTAAACTAGTAAATCAAATAAACGAAGTTAAGAACAAAATTGATAAAGATAATTGTAACGTTTAAGTAAACTTGACATATGCGAACACCTTTAATAAACGAAATGATCTGTTTTTTATACCCTTCACCTTCGTGAGAAGGGTATATATAAGTTTGTCATTCCGTTTGTAATTTCCACAATATAATTTTCCTGCCCTATAAAGTATATATATTCTGGATCCTTATAGATAACGGAGTCGATTAAGCCATGTCCGTCTGTCTGTCCGTCTGTCTGTTGAAATCAATTTTCTGAAAACCCAAGATATCTTCGGGATCCAAATCTCCAATAATTCTGTCAGACATGCTTTCGAGAAATTTCCTATTTAAAATCAGCAAAATCGGTCCACAAATGGCTGAGATATGACGAAAAAACCAGGACAACCTCGATTTCTGACCTATTTTTGATCTATATCTGAATTACTAAGTCATTAATATAGACAATATGGATATCTAATGATAGATATTTCAAAGACCTTTGCAACGACGTATAAAGACCATAGTAAGTTGGACCTACAATGCGTAAAAATTGGAAAAAATATTTTTAAACCCGAATTTTTTTTACCAAAAAAAAATATTTAAAAAAATTTAAATTTAAAATAATTCAAAATATTTTTTTTTTCCAAAAAAAAAAATTTGGAAAAAAAAATAAATTTTGTTTGCCTAAAAATATTTAAAATTTGTATTTTGAAGTATAATTTGGTGAAGGGTATATAAGATTCGGCACAGCCGAATATAGCTCTCTAACTTGTTTTAAAAGGGTTGGCCCGAGTTATATGGGATATGTGAAAAATATGTTGTGCTAACTAAAATTTATAAGATTAGCACACCCACGCATATTTGCATAAAATTAGCATTTGATATGAGATAATTATTGTTTCGTTTTAATTTGAAATTAATGTAGAAACACTGTTTCCAATTGTAATACTAAAATTGTCATATTACTGAGTACAATTTATACACCAAGACCCCAATTGAAATTAATATGGAACTGCTTATAAACCACGATTGAAGCTAATTTAGAATCATAAAGATTGAAATTAAATTAATTGAAATATTCAGGATTGAAGCTAATTTACAACTACATAAGGAGTGAGATCGAAAAATTCTTAACACACGTTTTTCATTACATTTTTTAACCCAAGTATTATTTGAATTTTTTTTTGATCAAGTTACCTTTGAAAAACATGTCAGTTATTATGTGTAATGTCAATTATATTAATTTTTTTGTTAATCTGATTAAAATGAGTGACCAGAAAAAAGTGCGTACTGAAATTATTAAATATTTTCAACAAAACCCAACTTGGTCTTACAAAAAGTTGGCCAAGCATACAAAGGTCTGCCGTCAAACTGTTTCCAATGTTATTAAACAGTACCGGGAGAACTTGTCAGTTGATAGAAAACCTGGTTCAGGTAGAAGGAATGGTCCACATGATGTTTCTAAAGCCAAAAAAATAGAACGCATTTTCAAAAGAGCTCCCAACACATCCGGTAGGAAAGCAGCCCGGTTAGCTCAGTGCTCGGACTATTTGGTACGAAAAGTTAAAGCTAATGCAGGTTTAAAAACATACAAGGCTCAAAAAGTTCCTGACAGGAACGCTACTAAAAATTTAGAGGCCAAAAACAGAGCACGGAAATTGAAGTCAAGTTTTATAAAAAAATATTCTTGCTGCATAATGGATGACGAAACGTATGTTCTGGCAGATTTTTCGCAACTTCCAGGTCAAAAATTTTATGTTGCTGATGCTCGAGGGAATGTTGAAGAAAAGTTTAGGACCCAAAAGCAGACAAAATTTCCCAGAAAGTTCTTGGTATGGCAAGCAATATGCAGTTGCGGCAAAAGAAGCCACTCATTTGTTACAACGGGCTCTATAAATACCGAAATTTACATCAAGGAATGTTTACAAAAAAGGCTGCTTCCATTCATAAGACTTCATAATGTGTCCACTTATTTTTGGCCTGACTTGGCATCCTGTCACTATGGCAAACAAGCCCTTGAGTGGTACAAGAACAATAATGTGGTATTTGTACCAAGAGAGGCAAATCCTCCAAACTGCCCGGAGCTAAGGCCAGTGGAGAGATATTGGGCTCTTGTTAAAAGAGAATTGAAGAGTACAAAAAAGGTGTCCAAAAGTGTGGTAGATTTTAAACGGAGATGGACTACATGTTCGAGCAAAGTGACAGAAAGCACTATAAAAACGTTAATGGAAGGGTTTCCGAAAAAGGTTCAAAATTTCATCACTAGTGATTAAAACTATAAAAATAATTTTTTTTGTAAATTGTAATAATAATTTCAATCAAATAAAAAAAAAATTAAAGCTGTAAGTTTAGTGGTTTCTTTTTTATAAACATATATGTATGTTAAGAATTTTTCGATCTCACTCCTTATATAATGATCCATAAACGAATTTAATTTGGACCATAAAGACCAAGAAGGATTGGAGCTAATTTGGCAAACTGTGTCTATTAAATTAATCTAGTTTGAGAATATAACGATCCAGGATTGAAAATATTCACTGGTTTGACAAGCTATTTATTTTAGCAATATAAATTTCTTAGATTGAAGCTAATTTGGGACTGTATTAAGATCCAGGATTGATGCTAATTTTGGTACTAGTTTGACAAGCAATATAAAGTTCACGTATTCCACTTAGTTTTGGAATATGTTAAGATCCAGGATTAAAGCTAATTTAGGATACAGAAGTGAAGATTATTTCAGGATAAAATTATCCAGGATTAAAGCTAATTTAAGAAAAGTTTGACAAGCAATATAAATTCTTATGAAGCTTATTTTTTAACTATATTTAGAGCCAGGATTCATACTTATTTGGGATGAAAATAATTTGAGGCTAAAATTATCCAGGATTGAAGAAAATTTGAGGCTATAATAATCCAGGAAAGAAGCTAATTTGGGACTATATTAACATACAGGATTAATGCTTATTTGGGACTATAAATGATCCAGTACTGAAACTAATTTCTGACTAAAATTATCCAATATTGAAGCTAAATGTAGGATTACAGCAAGTTTTAGGAATATATTAATATCCAGTATTGACGCTTTTTTAACCAGAATTAGAGCTAATTTAAGATCCTGAATTTTAGATAATTTCAAACTAAAATTATCCAATATTAAAACTAATTTAGGACAAGCAGTCCTAAATTAGTTTTAATATTTCTTTCGATCAGAATATTTCTTTCGATCAGAATTCCATTCCGATCGAAAGTCGAATTAATACCGTAATTTGCTTCTTCACAAAAAATAAAACGAAAATTTCTTTCGTAATGAAACCATTTTCAGTTTTCAAAGTGGAATTGATATTTGTTTGTATTTATTTCTTTTTCTTCAAACTTTAATCAATTTCTGTACCAAAAACTTCAATTTTCAATCTGAAATTCAAAATTATTAAATATTTTTGGATTTAATAAATTACACGGAATCTGAAGAACCAAAAACGAAATCGATCGGAATAAAAACTACGGAATTGAAACCATTCCGAACAAAATGTGTGACAGACCTGATAAATTCCTATGATTGAAGCGAATTTTGGAACTATATTTAGATCCATAATTCATACATATTTGGGACTTCCAGGAATTGAAATTTAAGGCTAAAATAAATTGAAGCTATAAATACCAGAAGCAATAAATCCCTACGATTACAGCTAATTTTCGGACTATATTAAGATCCAGGATTAATTCTTATTTGGGACTACAATTTATCCAGGATTGATGCTAATTTAAAACTAAATTGATCTAGGATTGAAGCTTATTTAGCAAAGGTTTGACAAGCTATATAAAGAAAAATTTGGACAATATTAAGATCCAGGGCTGAAGTGAATTTGTAACGAAAACTTTTGAAAACTGGAACAAAAAATTGCGAAAATTATAAAGAAAAATGCTTAATAGTGCCTGTGGTAAGATCCCAAACCGCATAACCGTTACTCAAGCCCAGACAATCCAGTTGTCATTAGGACAGGATAACAATTGAATTTTATAGAAACAAGGACATTACAAAAATTGTCCAGAATTCTACCAATATAAGAATATTGGAGAATATAAGAGGAATTTTAAAGAAGAAATGAGTTTCTGATCTTAATATAAAAGAGTACTGAACTAAGTGTTATTATAAATATGGGGGATTTTATATCAAGTGGACCAACTTTTAAAATCGATGTCTTCCGATCGGGATTAAATTTACACCAAGGTTAGATATTGGATAGACACAAATATTCCAAAAAAATATTTAAAAAAAAATTTATATTTTGTTAGATATCGAACTCGCATTCCACTAAATAGGTCTTCAAGGAAAATATCTAAGCTTTCTTTTTGAAAAAAAGAAAAAATTTAAATTTTTTTTTTTAAATATTTTTTTTTTGAAAGATTGAAGAAATTGCTATCTAAACAGTTTCGGACATATTTTCCTAAGAACAATAGGTAATAAGTTACATTGATAAGAAAAAACATATGGTTGGACAAATTGTCATATTTTGACCCCCTCAGAGAGTTCTTGACCGATCTTGTTGAAAATTTGTGTCTGAATTACTATCCAATAGATCTAACCTTCATCGGAAGACATTGATTTTAAAAGTTTGTTCACATGACATGAAATCCCCATATACAGGTAATAACAAATTAAGAACATTGACTTCGATATATATTTTTTTTAAAACAATGTGGATCGATTCTTTCATTTGAATCTAAAATTGTTGCAGAAAATTTACTATTTTCTGATAGCACTTTAAAATATGTTTTTATTACACTCTCAATAAAATTCAATTCCAGGAATTTTCCGGGATTAAAGCGAAAATGCAGCGGAATATTTTGTTCAAAGGCTTTCGGGAAATCAAAACTTAAACATAATAAAACACATATGTATAGTACTATACTTAAAGTTATTAAACTTTTATTACGAATTTATGAATAGCTTTTCAATAAATATTTAATTGATAATTAAAATAACTAAATTTAATTTTATACCAAATGGTGTAATTTTTAAATCCAGTAGCCCTGGCTATTTACCAATTTAAACTAATTGTTTGTGTGTTTGCTAATTTTATTTAATTCTATCAAAACATTTAACTATGTATAATTCTTTAACTTACCTTTTGGTTTTTGATATCACAGTATGGTTGGTTAAAGAAATCTTAATAGTTTTTTTTTACAAACAAATTTGCCTAAAAGCAAATTTTGTGTTCAAAAAAAATTTTAGCAAATGAATATCAAAACATACAAAAAACAAGAACAACTTGTATGTTAAACAAATATCATTAGGTAGATGTTGTTGTTGGTGTTATTGTCGTTGTTAATTATTATTAATAATTGCTGTAATTATTAAAAATTATTTAACATTATAACGGCAGCCAAAATGGAAGACTCTGTCGCTGGTAGTTGCTCGGTTGTCGTCGTTTGTTTTGTTTTGTTACTGCAGTGTTAGAGTGACAAATGACAAATGTGAGTGAGTTTTTTTATTTTTGTTTACTTTTTTCGTTGTTATTATTTGAAAGTGTTACTCCTTGTTTTAATTTTTATACTCTCTCTTGTTTAGCTTCTTCTTCGTCTTCGTTTTGCGGTTAATTATTATGATGATGATGAATATTAGTTGTTGTTATTACTTTTGTTTATAGCAGTAGTAGTAGTAGTATAATGAATTTCATTACTGTTGTTGTTGTTTTAATTAACTGTTGTCTGTTGTTATGTTTCTTTTGAGACAACAACAATTTGTTATTTATTTTAATAAAAAGTGCAGAAGTTATTTATTTATTATTGGTTTTTATTGCTGGTTTTAATTCGTTTAATCAATTACATGTTGATTTTTCTTCAGTGTTTAGTTAAGGGAGTTTTAAACGACCACTGTTGACTGCGCTGTCACTCCGCTGATTGACAATGATGACTGACAAATTGTTGTGAAATATTTTAAAGTTTTATTGTCTCACTGACCAGGATTCATTCATTCAATTAGTCGTTATTTAACTGAAAACAAAAGAAAAAAAGAAAATTATTATTATTTATGCTTTTATTTATTTTTTTAATTAACTCATGTTTCATCGAGTTTAAGAGACTTTTTAAAGGGTCTTCCAATAGGCACTTCCGAACTTTAATAATATTGAATATATTGTTGAAGCTACATGTGTCGAAGTTTTATATAAAATGGGTATTCTGTTCATGCAAAGCCCCGGCGTTTCGCCCATTTTACGGTGAAGCCTATTTCCACAGAGAAATATACATAGAGACGAGACACTCCGTTTGTCAAACAAAAATAAAACAAATCATATGTCTGAAACAAAAACAAAATACATTGACTTACATGTATTTTGTTGTTGCAAGACTTACGTTTATGACAACAGAATTAGGTTTTTGACAATTACGTCTCGTCTCTATGTTACCCTAGCCTATTTCTGTTTGAATGGGTACGTCAACAAACATAATTGTGGAATTTGGGACGATACTAATCCACATGATATTCAAGATCGTCCAGTGCATGCCGAAAAATACCCTGTTTGGTGTTGGTTTTGGGCCATCGGTCCATATTTCTTTGAGAACGACGTGGCCAGTCCATCACCGTCAACGACGAGCGCTATAGGTCGATTATTAACAACTTATTTTGGCCTGATTTGGATGATATGGACACCAAATGTGGTTTCAACAGGACGGCGTTATGTGCTATACAGCTCATGTCACATTTGACATTTTGCACGAGCGATTTGAGGGGATGTTCATCTCACGTGAATTTGTTGCGAACTGGTCCCCGAGATCGTGCGATTTTACCCGTTAGACTTTTTCTTGTAGGATTTTCTTAAGTTGTAGGTCTATGCGAATAAGCCACAAACCACAGCGACCCTACATAAGCCATTTAATCGGTCAAATTCAGTCTGATTTATGAAAATTTGTCATTCCGTACAGTTAGTTGCACGATGTTAGGAAGCTCTTAATGAAAGACCCTTTATATCCATTAACTCTAGAATTATTATTCTCAATTATTAATTCATTGTTTGTCAAGTCATTGCAAAGATATTTTATATTTTTTAATTTGAACATCATAAAAATTTCAAAAATTGTATAAATGAGCATTTAATGTTCTAAGAAATTGTAATTACTCTTTAAATTGTTTTTAATGAAATGCGGTATGTTTTTTTAGAACCTTGTTTCCGTTGAAAGTCATAATTTATTTTATGTTTTATTTTGAAATATGAATGAAATACACTTGTGCCTAAACTGGCAGGATAATGTCCAGCTGAAAATTTAAACCTCTCATGACAATTTCAGTAAAATTTACCTCGTATTATTTGATATTAAGAAAAGTAATTTTCAGAAATTATATACATATGTACATATATTTTTCATTTGCCCAATGTGCTATTCCATACATAAAACAATCCTGTTTACTTAATGACTTAATAAATTTTAGGACACCCTTTAAAATGTTCAAGTGCAATCAAATCAGACCTTATTTAATTGTGTAAGCCGTTAAGCTGTACTCTAGTTTCATAATTTCGCTGTATTTTTGTTTTAATTTATCCTGTATATTAAACAGCAGAAAAGGTTAATGATATCATAAAAAAATGTTATATTCAAATGTTCATTTTGTATTCTATTGTTAAAAATATTTAAAATGATTATACTCTCAAAGTCAACAAATGCATTTTAATTATGACAGTGACAACAAGAATACATTTTGAGATCATCAACATTGAAATATTTATGAAATGTGATAAATATTTAGGTACATGGCTTAATGACTTTTAGGAATTTACAAGTTATTTAAAATAAATCCACACACATACTTAATTATATTTCATTTAAAATTATTATTTTTTAAAAACGCTTTAGAATTGTATGAAATATTTAAAAAACTGATAAATATATGTCTTTTATTTCTTTACAGAAACGCTAGAAAGGATAAATAAATCTACCACATTCATAAAAAACCTTTAAAAATTGTCTTTATAAATAAAAAAAATTAATAATAAATAGCTTTTATTAAATAAAATTGTGTTTTCTTTTAATTGTTAGTCAAATATCTTAATATATTAAAAAGCTCCCTAAAGTATGCTGCTCAAAAATATCTTATTATATACTACTTGAATTTAGTAATTCATTTTTAGCTATTTTTCCTGGAATTAAGGTTTTTTTCATTTTACTCCTAAACCGTTGGCCGGATTTGGCTGGAAGACCCTATTTACCCTAACTCGACACGGCGGATTCGAAAATGCACATAAAATTTTGATCCGATGAAATTTTTAAAAAGATATTTTGAAATGGCTTTTAAATATGCCGACTGTGCATTAATTGCGCCTAAAAGTCCGCAATACATATTTTTGTATTTTTTTGGTATTTTGTTTGTAAATTTTGTTTGCTATGAAAATTCCCGAAATTAATGTTTTTTACATTTTTCTCGGAAACGGCTGGCCGGATTTGGCTGGAAGACCCTATTTACCCTAACTCGACACGGCGGATCCGAAAATGCCCATCAAATTTTGATCCGATGAAGTTTTTAAAAAGTTATTTTGAAATGGCTTTTAAATATGCCGACTGTGCATTAATTGCGCCTAAAAGTCCGCAATACATATTTTTGTATTTTTTTGGTATTTTGTTTGTAAATTTTGTTTGCTATGAAAATTTATGTTTTTTGCATTTTTCTCGGAAACGGCTGGCCGGATTTGGCTGGAAGACCCTACTTACCCTAACTCGGCACGGCGGATCCGAAAATGCACATCAAATTTTGATTCGATGAAGTTTTTAAAAAGATATTTTGAAATGGCTTTTAAATAAGCCGACTGTGCATTAATTGCGCCTAAAAGTCCGCAATACATATTTCTGTATATTTTTGGTATTTTGTTTGTAATTATGTTTGCTATGAAAATTCCTGAAATTTATGTTTTTTGCATTTTTCTCGGAAACGGCTGGCCGGATTTAGCTGGAAGACCCTATTTACCCTAACTCGACACGGCGGATTCGAAAATGCACATCAAATTTTGATCCGATGAAATTTTTAAAAAGATATTTTGAAATGGCTTTGAAATATGCCGACTGTGCATTAATTGCGCCTAAAAGTCCTCAATACTTATTTTTGTACTTTTTTTGGTATTTTGTTTGTAAATTATGTTTGCTATCAAAATGTCTGAATTTAATGTTTTTTGCATTTTTCTCGGAAACGGCTGGCCGGATTTGGCTGGAAGACCCTATTTACCCTAACTCGACACGGCGGATCCGAAAATGCACATCAAATTTTGATCCGATGAAGTTTTTAAAACGATATTTTAAAATTTGTTTAAAGTATGCCGACTGTGAATTAATTGCGCCTAAAAGTCCGCAATACATATTTTTGTATTTTTTTGGTATTTTGTTTGTAAATTTTGTTTGCCATGAAAATTCCCGAAATTAATGTTTTTTGCATTTTTCTCGGAAACGGCTGGCCGGATTTGGCTGGAAGACCCTATTCACCCTAACTCGACACGGCGGATCCGAAAATGACCACCAAATTTCGATCCGATGAAGTTTTTAAAAAGATATTTTGAAATGGCTTTTAAATAAGCCGACTGTGCATTAATTGCGCCTAAAAATACGCAATACATATTTCTGTATATTTTTGGTATTTTGTTTGTAATTATGTTTGCTATGAAAATTTCTGAAATTTATGTTATTTGCATTTTTCTCGGAAACGGCTGGCCGGATTTGGCTGGAAGACCCTATTTACCCTAACTCGACACGGCGGATCCGAAAATGCACATCAAATTTTGATCCGATGAAGTTTTTAAAACGATATTTTAAAATTTGTTTAAAGTATGCCGACTGTGAATTAATTGCGCCTAAAAGTCCGCAATACATATTTTTGTATTTTTTTGGTATTTTGTTTGTAAATTTTGTTTGCCATGAAAATTCCCGAAATTAATGTTTTTTGCATTTTTCTCGGAAACGGCTGGCCGGATTTGGCTGGAAAACCCTATTCACCCTAACTCGACACGGCGGATCCGATGATGACCACCAAATTTTGATCCGATGAAGTTTTTCAAAAGATATTTTGAAATGGCTTTTAAATATGCCGATTGTGCATTAATTGCGCCTAAAGGTATGTAATTTGATAACTGTTTATTATTTGATCAAAAACTACTTACTCCATGAGTATTTTCATGATGAACTTAAATTAAATTGAAATTAAGTGATTTTTTTTTATTATTTAGTAATTTATTGATGTATTAAATAATATATTTACAAAAATGTACATGAATTGTTTTAGTGCAAATAGATAATTGGTTTTTTACAAGTATATTTTAAAGTGTTTGTTTTTATTGGTTTTTTAAAAAATTATAAATTATCTAAAAAGTTTAATTTCTTCTTTTCTGCAAATACTTTTAATATCCTTTGATTTTATTATACAATTTTGATTGTGGCTGTTGAATGGATGTTAATGTTCATGAATGATTTTGATGAATTCCTGCAATAATTCAATACAAATATGTATTAATAAATAATCAAATTAATAAAACAAATACAAAATTGTTCTAATATTCTACACAAAATTACTACGAAATTATATTTTTTCTTTTACAATATAAAATCACAAAGTTTTAATGTTGTAATTAAACAATTATTCTAATGTTACAGTTAATATTGATTTCAACATACAGACGGACAGATTGATGGACGATCATGGTTATATGACTCCGCTATCTATAACGATATTTACTTTATGGAGTCTCAACTGAATAATTTAGAAATTTAGGTGAAGGGTATAAAATCGATAGAAATGGAACCATTGCCTATCTTTTCCCCATCTTGGTCTTGATGAAGAAAACTGATCGGAGCTGATCTTCTACAAACCTCAAACCACTTCTGTGGTTAAAAACAAATCAATAATTTTAAACTTTACTTTTTACAATTTACCTTATTTTATTAATGTATAACAAAGAATTATGTTTAATAAAAACATAATTTTAAGGATTTAGATTAAAATAAAAACACAAACACTCACTTATAGATTTAAAAACAAACTAAATGAACTTTGAAAATTTCAAGATAATTTTAACAATTATTGAATAAAATTTCAATCAATATTTCACCATATTGACTAATGTAGGTGGTAAAAAATGTTTATTTTGTTATATCAAATATTCTATTATTAGTTGTAATATTAAAAATATAACCTTTGTTAAAAAGTATTCTATTACCCACCCACTTATTTGGAAAGAAAATTATATAGGTACATACATATATGAATGTTATTACATGATGAGTTAGTTTGCCACAGAAAATATTCTGTGGAAAAATACATTATTTCCAATGCCACTTTATTACACAATCACGGGCGATACTATAGCAGCGCAACTAATTAAGTAAAAGTGACAAGTAATTGAAACGTAAATGAAATATAAAAAAATTAAAAACAATATTTGAAAATAAAACACTACAATAAAAAGGCGGCATAATCTTGAGAGTAAACGAGTAATTTAATATTGAGCTGACATCATTGTAAAATAATTTTTTGAAATCAAAACAATTAATTTAATAACAATTCTTTATACAGAGGGCTTAACAAATGGAAGCCTTCAAAATTAATTAATAAATAAATAAAAGTAACTCAAACTAAATTGTTATGTTTATAAAAAAAATAAATGATAGCAAATTTATATTTATTAAGAAAAACGTCAAATGTTTTATAATTAAACAAAAAAAAAACATTAAATAGACAAATAGCAATATAAATTATAAACCTATTAAGAATTACAAAACAAAAGAATTTTACACCCCTATTAGGTCTCTCGAGATTATACTCAACACAACCTAACAAATCTGGAATAAATATTAACAACAAACAAAGCTTAACTAACAATTCTATTCTATTCTATTTAATTTAAATTTAATTTCAATTACAAATAGAATTGTATATAATACAATACAACATGATATATTACATGTGATTATTTCTTACAAAACCACTCATGGTGCACAGTGGGGTCGATCAACAAAAAAAGTAATAATAAATCTCAATCTTCTAAACTACTGGCCCGATTGCAAAATGATGTATGAAAGAATCGTAGAAGAAGACATAGGCATAAAGAAAATTAAATTTAAAACAAGTAGATGAGCAAAAACATTTTTCTTTTAAAATATCAATAATTTATATTCGTGAGGGATTTTCGGAAGTGGGCCTTATATAGGATCTATGACCAATTATGGACCGATCACCATAAAATTAGGTGGTGTGATTTATGTCTATATGAAAGTCATTTATGGTGAATTTTGTGTGTATACCAACATTTTTAAGAGATTTATGTACATTAAAGTGATTTTTGGAAGCGGGTCTATATGGGAGCTATGACTAATTATGGACCAATCGGAAAACAATTTGATGACATGAATTTCGTATATATAAAACTTATTTGGAGCGGAATTTGTGGAGATACATATATAAATTAAACATTTATGACCGATAAAGTCCAATTTCGGGAGGACATTTGTATGGGGCCTAGGTGAAATAATGGACCGATTTCAGCCAGTTTCAATAGGCTTGTTCCTTGTATCAAATTTGATCGAAATATCTTCAAAATTGCGACCTGTACTCTGCGCACAATGTTTACATGGACAGACAGCCAACCAGACAGACGGACGGACATCGTTCGACTCAGAAAGTGATTCGAAGTCGATCGGTATACTTTAAGGTGGGTGTTAGACCAATATTTTTGGGCGTTACAGACATCTGCACAAACGCATTATACCCTCCACACTATGGTGGTGTAGAGTATAAAGATTGTTATGTTTTTAATGAATCATAGCAAAAATATTTTCAAAAAAGTAAATTTTAGTTTAGTATTAACGCAATTCAATAAAATGCTATTGGAAATTTTACATTTTTAGAAAATTTTTTCCCGTATTCACATTTTTAACAATTAAAAGATAGATTAATTCTCATAAATCTCGCCTGAAGTAGGATGCTTGTTTATATCGATTTAAGAATTTCTTTTTAATCATTTTTGAAGCCAGTTCTTATCAAATATGGAAAACTATTAAACAATTTTTTAAAAATCTTTGAGAAATATTAAAAAGGTTTAAGCTCCATTTTTGTCAAAATTTACTCCTAAGTCACTATTTTTGATTCTACGTTGATATATAAATGTCTTAATAGTAATTTTTGAAGCCGTTCTTATCAAATATAAATTAAAAATTCGGAATTTTTTAAAATTTTTTGATTTTATTTTGAAACATGTGGATTCTGAGCTCATCTTTTGAGACCAAGAACGAATCCAGCCAATTTCGGATATTCTGTCTCAAAGTGAAGTAAATCCCAGAGATATAGCGTTCTGCAGAGATCGCAACAAATAGTAGTCGGACGATGCATGATCTGTACTATAAAGTGGGTGAGGCAAAACTTCGCAACCACTTCATTATATATACTTTTTAACAGGTATTGCAGCATGTGGCCGAGCATTGTCATGATGGAATATTACGGTTTCAAGTTTGGCCGCATATTCTGGACGCTTTACGGCAAATTATCGATGTGATGGTCTGGTCAGATTTCAGCAGCTCATAATAGATAGGACTCTTTTGCTCCCACCAAATGCAATCATTCATTTTGCAAGATCTTTTTGAGTTTTACAACAGGCAGATATTTTACTTTGGTGTCGATTCGGCTGGTTGGCCGGTCTTCACATACGATCTCTTATGCTTCGGGATATCGTAATGCATCCATTTTTCATCGCAAGTAATGATTCGGTGCAACAATGATTTTTTTATAGCGTTCAAATCATCATGCAAAATCGTGTTTCAAGTTCTCTCGGCTTCAATTCGTATTGAATTTCCCTGCTTTTGGACGAATCCTGCTGCTGGCAAACGTTTTGAAATTACTGCCTGAGTAGCTCCCAATGATTTTGCAATCTCTTGTTGAGTTTGACAACAATCTTCATGGAGTAATGCCTCCAATTCTTGGTCTTCAAACTTTTTAGCTGGCCTCTGCGATCTTTGTCTTCCGTGTCAAAATCACCATTTCTGAACGGCACAAACCATCTCTCGCACATTGAAATCAATGGAACACATTCACCATAAGCTCTGCTGAGCAATGGGTGTGCTTCAGCGGCACTTTTTTTTTTCAAATAAAAGAAGTAAATCAAAACTTCCCGCAGATGACGCTTTATTGGCACAAAATTCGACATTTTCGAAACAAAAAAAAACTTTGTCGTTTGGCCTTTAATGTGCTATAACTAAGTGAGAATAAATGACAGATAAGTTATTAAAAACAAATACCACGCTATCTATCGGAAATTCCAAATTTTTTATTTTTGTCAAAATATATTCATTTTTAAAATTCTTTTCGAAATTTTAATTTTGATTACATTTCACGACTATGCGGTTTGAGAAATTGCCAAATAACTGTTTGCGTATTATTTTGAAATTTAATTGAAATAAGAGGATATTTTGAGAAAAATATTTCGATAATCATTACCGAAAAAACGAAAATTTCAAAATTTTAACTTAAATGTCTGTTAAACTATGGGAGAGAACTAAGTGAAATAAACAGTATTTTTTTATCTTCTCACTCGATTTTCATAAATTGAAATCTGTACATATTTGTTCAAGTTATAAGCTGAACAAAGTTTTCGTAAACAGAGGTGGTCGACTTTGACACACTCTATCTCACCTTTTATTCTGACTGGGTGATCACAAATATTGTTTTATTAATCATTTTGCAATCGGTCCTCTAATTTAAAAGATTCAGATTTATTACTATTTTTTTCAAAATCGATCCCACTGTATGGTGGTGGTTACACCTTGTTGTTGACTAAGTCTACTCTATAGCTATGGAGATTAAATTTAACCTCCCAGACTTCAGGGTAGACAACTAACTGTAGCCGCTTTAGCTATTTCAACAGCCGCCAATATGCAATTATTGTTATTACTTACTATTGTAAAACAACAACTTGTTACAGTTTAAAATCCCAACAAAAAGAGAACAATTTTGAAAATAAAATAACTACAATATAAACTAGAATTTTAAAAGCGTGAGAAAATTTCAAATCATAATACAACTGGTTAAACTATAGTTTAAACCCAATCTAACTCCTAAAGCCCCCCTTTAATCTTTTACACATTTTTTTACATACTCTTATATAGAAACACATATTAAACTAATTATTATCGTTTTAAAACTCATTTAGAAAATAGAAATCTTAATTAATTTGTTTTCAAACAACAAAAAAATATGAACTAATAAAACATACAGGTCATAAAGTCAAGAATTTTAAATGCATTTAAGTTAGAAATAAAAGTGAAAACATAATTTAAGTAAAGCTTTGAATTTCAATATTTAAGTACTAGTTTTGTACAAAATGTAAGCTTTTGTTTTACAATTAACTTGTGTTTGCGTTTTAAGTTAAAAAAAACGTATTTTCAACACCAGCATTATTATCTTTAATACCATCTTAAGTAGAAGATAAAATTGTAATAATAAAATCAGCATTTATAATTGTAAATTATAAGTGTTATTACCAAATTATTGCTACTCTATTCATTCATCTTGATATTCAGTTTATTGAAAACATATTTTGAAACAAAGTAGCTACAGAGTTGTGCAATCTTCTTCTGGATTTTTTTAGCAAAAAGTTATTAAGCAGCAACATGAAGTAATGATATTTATTAGCAACATGTATATAAGGAGTGAGGTCGAAAAATATTATGATTAGAGATGCTAAACGTGGAATCCCATTCCCGAAAATCCCGGGGTTTTCGGGATTTCCTAAATCCCGAAGCCCGGGATATTTGAATTTTAAATCCCGGGGTTTTCGGGATTTTCCGAATAAATATAAGGTACTGTTTTTTACCAGTATGTACATTAGAATTCGTTTGTGACCAGGTCACTTCATTTGTTTTTCGGCTATCATAAATCTTCTGAAGGTTTTTACGAAAATTAAAAAAATAGCGTCCATTTTTTTTGGAAAATGTTCACTCCTTGTGATGGTTCAACGCACCTAAAAACGCAGATTTTGAGCCATTTCAAATTTTTATTTTATAAGATGTGTGGGTTTTTGGAACTATTTTTAAGGAATCGAAAAACAACAATTGTATTAATTTTTGATGCAGAATCGACTGGTGAAATCATATTTGCAATATATGTTTTTGCTCTACAGAAAAATTTGGTCAAAATTCGCGTCTTTAGGTGCATTGAACCAACAAATGGAGTGAACATTTTCCAAAAAAAAGGACGCCATTATTTTTATTTATGCAAAATCCTTCAGAAAAATTATGATACCCGCAAATTAAATTAACTCTAATGTACAATGTAATGTATTGTTATTTCTTCTTATATAATGTACTAATGCAAGTATTTTATGCTTTTTAGTGCCTAATAAAAATTATTTTCTAAACAAAAAATTTACTTTCAATTGTAAAGACATAATTATGTACGTTTTTTTCTTATAATTTTCGGGATTTTAGATATCTTCGGGATCCAAATCTTCAATAATTCTATCAGACATGCTTCCGAGAAGTTTTTTATTTAAAATCAGCTAAATCGGTCCACAAATGGCTGAGATATGAGGAAAAAAACAGAAAAACCTCAATTTTTTTACCTATTTTTTACCTACAAAGACCTTTGCAACGACGTATATAAGACCAAAATGTCAAAATCGGAAAAAATATTTTTCAACCCGAATTTTTTTTTTCAACAAAAAAAATTTTAAGTTTGAAAAAATTTTTCCAAAAAATTAAAAAAACAACTTTGTAAAATAAAAAAATAATTTTATTACCTAAAAATATTTAAAATTTGTATTTTGAAGTACAATTTGGTGAAGTTTATACAAGATTCGGCACAGCCGAATATAGCTCTCTTACTTGTTATAGTTCTAATCAATAGTGATGAATTTATGAACCTTTTCCGGAAACTCTACCATTAAAGTTTTTATATAGCTTTCTATCACTTTGTTCGAACAGGTAGTCCATCTCCGTTTAAAATCTACCACACTTTTGGACACCTTTTTTGTGATTAATATCTCTCCACTGGTCTTAGCTCCAGGCAGTTTGGAGGATTTGCCTCTCTTGGTTCAAATACCACATTATTGTTCTTGTACCACTAAAGACCTGGCTTACAATAGTGACAGGATGCCAAATCAGGCCAAAAATAAGTGGACAGATTAAGAAGTCTTATGAATATAAGCATCCTCTTTTGTATACATTCCTTGATGTAAATTTCGGTATTTATAGAGTCCAAGAACTTTTTGGACAAATTTTCTGCTTTTGGGTCCTAAACTTTGCTACAACATTCCCTCGAACATCAGCAACATAAAAATATTGACCTGGATGCTGCGAAGAATTTTCCTGAACATTCGTTTCGTCATCCATTATGCAGCAGGTATATTTTTTTTATAAAATTTTACATAAATTTCCGTGCTCTGTCTTTGGTCTGTAAATTTTTAGCAGAGTTCCTCTCAGGAACTTTTTGAGCATTGTATGTTTTTAAATCTCCATTGGGCTCTAACTTTTCGTACCAAATAGTTTGAGTTCTGAGCAAACCAGACTGATTTGCTATAGGATGTGTTGGGAAGTCTTTTGAAAATGCTTTCTATTTATTGGCTTTAGAAACATCATGTGGACCATTCCTTCTACCTGAACCAGGTTTTCTATCAACGGAAAAGTTCTCCCGATACTGTTTAATAACATTGGAATCAGTTTGACGGTAGATCTTTGATTGTTTGGCCAAGATGAGTTTTGTTGAAAATATTTCATAATTTTAGTGAGCACTTTTTCTCGTCACTCATTTTAATAAGATTAACAACAAATGAACATAATTGGCATTAAACATAATAGCTGGCATACTTTTCAAAGGTACTTGGTTTAAAGGTATTAAGAAAAAACGTGTGTTCAGGGTTTTTCAATCTCACTACTTAGTTAATGTATTTATAGACGGCAATACTGAGTATTAATATGTGTCAAAAATTCAAGTATCATAATACAATTTCATCGTCTAAACAAAATTTGTATTAGATTTTCAAAAAATACGAAGGATTTGATTTACGGTCGGTATTCAAAATTTGTTTAAAACAAATCAAAAACTTTTTATTTTCATATGTATCGTGTATGTATTTTTAAATACAAATAAGGCAAATAAAAATGTCAAGAAATTATAAAATAAAAATAAAGTTTTCAGAAAAATATCAATCAGCAAAGAAATAAAATATTTGTAATACTATAGTGTAAGCAATAAATGTTTTTTCGAAACAATTTTTTGAAATCCGACTGATTTCAATAATATTTTAAATTTGAAAAGTGTTAATACTCAGTATTGCAGTCTATAAATACCTTTATTATTTGGCATAGACAATTGCGATTTTAAAATGATATTGAACTCTAACCAAAAAAATAAAAATTCTAAATTATTTGTATGCATGTTTGCTTCTTATGTTTTTTTTATTTTTTAATATTTCGTTAATTTATCTCTTTTCATTATAAAGTTCCACCAAAAATTGTGAATCAAATTATTTTTTCCAAAAAAAGAAAAATCAATTAATGGACAAAAAAAAATAGTTTCCTTTTTTTGTAAAACGAAGCTTTTTATGTGTTTATGATTATTTATTAATAACAATATATTAAAATTTCGGCTTTCACGAATTGCCACTTTGGACACATTTTCACTATTTTGCTTGCTTAATTATCAACCACCTTTCTATTTTTTAAATAAAACCTTTCATAAATTAACTTACATATTGTACATACATATGTATATCATAGTTAGGTGCCCTAGTTTTCCCACCATCTCATGTAAATAGTAAGCAAACAATTTATTATGATAATATACCTCAAAGCTCTATTACAAAAAAACTAAATAAATATTTATTTATTTTAGTTTATCACTTGGCCAGTTTCAACTCAACAAAAAAATAAAACTATTAAACGTTCACTACAAACTGGCTTATTTACCAATAATTGACAACTAAAATAACAGCAATGACGACAACGGAAAAAAACATCATCATTTTGTAAAACGTTTGGCTACCGGCGGCTACGTTTCAATTTTTAACCACAAATGCCATAATTTACCCGGCTAGAAATGAAAAAAAAAACGCAACGATATATAAAATACAATATTTACTTGTTCAGTTAACAAAAAAATATAAATAAAGATACTGTTAAATGATTTTTTATTTTTTCATAAGAAGAAGTTGCTGGTAGCAACATGTTGCTACAAATACGTACCACACTTCTACTTATTAATTTCAAGCAGTTTTGGGTGACTCTCATGAACTAGTGATTTTAACATGTGTGTGTTAAGCAGGGGAGCAATTGGTAACTACACTCTAGATTACTTAGAGACATTTAAGGGACAATTGACTTCACGATAGATTACCTGGGATATATAAAGTAACCAGTTGACTTATCCATGCACTACAAAGAGCTCGTGGGTATCAAATGACTCAAAATATATATATTGGAGTCAGCCAGAGATCTGACAATAGTGACACTGTCTCTAATTGACTACTTGTAAAACTGCTGGGTTACGACTTAATAAGCCTGAGAAGTGAGCAGTTACAGTAGCGCACCAGTTTTTTAAAAATATCCTACTTTAGGTAAGAATTATGGTGACACAGATAATTGGATTATATTCTGAAAGAAAGAATTTCCAAAGATTAAGAAGAATTTTCGTTATATATACGATTCAACTCTATTGCTAAGGCCACTATTTGTTTGAAAATCCCTAGACATTTTCCATTATGCAACAATTTGGCGCCACATAGTCTTCTTCTTGTTTTTATTTGCTACTTTTTTTTTGCTGAGTGTTTGGCCTGAGTTTACTCCTCTATCATTTGCAACACTTCTGATGAAGATGGCAACAACCAGTTGTAGAGTTATCTGACCACTTTTTTCTACATAGATGTTGTCTTTTTAAACTTTTGCGCAAAGAAGAAGGGGCTAAAGAGGTGCCTTTTACACTAAAGACTATTGCATTTGTTGTCGATTTTTTTTAATTTTTTGCTGTTGATTTGTTTTTATTGATGTTTGTTTTTACAACCGTTTGACTATCAATTTAGAAGCGCACGCCATAAGATCATCGTTAAATAATTGTTATTTTATTATTTAATCATCATCGATGCTTGTGTTACATGATGATTCGTTTGTTTGATAATAAATTTTGAGAGAAAAACCGCAAAAAAAAAACTTAGGAATCGGAGAATTTATTGTTTGCCATTAATTAAGTTAAAGATTGCAGAGTTTATGATGTCAATAGCAATTAGTTTTATTTTCTTAGAGTTTTATTGATGTAATTCAGATAAAGTATTACATAGACAGAAACCAGTCAAGCGCTGTCACTTGACTTCTTTCTGCACTAAAAACGGATTTCTCAGGGGGCAGTATTTAATTTAGATTTGCGATGTATTTACCTTTAAACGATGCATTTACCTTTACAAAACAGTAACACAATTTTGCATTTTTTTTGTTGCTTGACTGGTTTTCGGAATAAACGATTCAACTGATGTTTGATCTATTAGAGATGCTAAACTCTCGTCGTAAAACAAGTTGCTCAAATGTCAATATCGAAATAGAAACATCAATTAGCAGTCGTGAACCAGAAACTCTCTACAACAAAGACTCACTGAAGATCTTTGTCTTCATGCTAACAAACTCAAAGTTCAATTTATGTAAGAACTCTAATGTTCATGTATAGGGAAGAGAGTTCTTGAACATTAACAAGTGGATACAGATTTTTAGAACAAAATCATCATAATTTTAGCATTTTTAATCATCAAAATTGACGCACTGTTAGTTCAGAGAATCCAAAATTTTAGAAGGGGAAACAAAAATTTGGTTGCTTCAATCGAAATTCATGTTTATCCACTGATTTTCTGTTGCTAGAACCTAAAAATTCGATGTGTGTAACCGAATCATTCGATTGGCAACAAATTCGGTTGCTATTACAAATCAGTTTTCTCTGTGTGGCTGGTGAAACAGTAAATATTTTATCAGAGTTCATCTTCTAAAATTGGGTGATATTGATTGGCCCGTAAAACAATTAAATTATTGCATGAGACATTTCCTGGCCGTGTATTCTCTCATTGTCATATGGAGTGTAATTTAGCACCATTGGATTTCTTTTTATTCGATTATTTGAAGTCAAAGTTTATGCCAACAATTAGTTCAACCACATTTTTGCAAAATGATCATGGAAAATTTCAGCAAAAGAGTGATAATGTGCCAGCAAAGCTGTGGTGACCATTTGCCCATCCTATGTACTTTCTGATTCCACAAGAAAATAACCATATAATGAAAAATATTTTCTATGGCGTAAAAACGTTCGGTTGATACAGCTGCCGCAGAATTGATAATCTTTGGTCTAGTGATACTTAAGTTATTCCGGAGCGTAGATCCAATTGTCGGAACATTTAATATTGATAGAGGGAGGCTTTGAAACTAACATTGTAAGTGTTGCTGTAAACAATTGAATATTACCAATTTTCAGCATTTAATATTAATTTAAAACAAATATGAGATTTTTAAGAAATGTTACTAAAAATATAAATTGATGACATTATGTAAACAATGTAAATTTTCATGTAAACAATTAAATATCACAGATTTTTCATAATTTAATATTAATTAAAAAGCAATAAATAAATTATGAGAAAATTTAACTGAAATTTTAATTGTTTACATTGTGTAAATGCATCAATTTTGGTGTAAACAATTAAATTTTACAGTTTTCTTATCATTTAATTTTTATTTAAGAGCTATTAATCGCTTATTTAATAATTTTTAATAAAATTTTAATTGTTTACATCATGTAAATAATGTAAATTTTCGTGTAAACAATTAAATATTAAACACTTTTCAAGTTTTCTATTAATTTAAAAGCTATAAATGAATTATGAGAAATTTTACATGAAATTTCAATTGTTGACATTAAGTAAACAATGTAAATTTTTGCGTAAACAATTGAATATTACACATTTCCTCAAGATTTTACGATTATAAATAGGGACATAAGATTTTTTTTAAATTTGGGACAAAAATTTAATTATTGACATTATGTAAACAATGTAATTTTTAGTAAACAATTAAATATTACACATTGTGTTATTAGCATTGTTAAATGATTCATTTAAAATGTTTCAAAATAAATCATTTATGAGAATTTTTGCCTTAAATTTGAATTGTTGACATCGTGTAAATAATGTATATTTTAGTGTACACAATTAAATATCACACATTTTGCAAATATATCTATTAATTTAAAAGCTATAAATGAATTACGAGGAATTTTACACAAAATTTCAATTGTTGACATTAAGTAAACAATGTAAATTGTTGCGTAAACAATTGAATATTACACATTTCTTCAAGTTTTTACGATTATAAATAGGGATATAAGATTTATTTTAAAATTTGGGAACAAATTTAATTGTGGACATTATGTAAACAATGTAAATTTCAATAAACAATTCAATATTACACAATCTGTTATTGACATTGTTAAATGATTCCTTTTAAATTTATCAAAATAATAAATCATTTAAGAGAAATTTTGCCTAAAATTTCAATTGGTGACATCGTGTAAATAAGTAAATTTTAGTGTAAACAATTAAATATCACACATTTTGGAAGTATATATTTTAATTTAAAAGCTATAAATGAATAATGAGAAATTTTACATGAAATTTCAATTGTTAACATTAGGTAAACAATTGAATATTGCACATTTCTTCAAGTTTTTACAATTATCATTTGCTGACATCATGTAAACAATGTAATTATTCATATAAACAATTAAATATATATTTTTTTAAATTTTGAGTTTTATTTATAATTTTTCAATTTTTGACATTGTGTAAACAATGTAATTTTGCATGTAAACAATGAAATATTACCCATTTCTTCTAATTTCTACAGTTATCAATAGCTATATATGATTTATTTACAATTTTTCAAAATATTTCAATTATTTCATAGTGTAAACAATGTAAATTTTTGTGTAAATAATTCAACATCACAGATTTTTTGTCATTCAATATTAATTTAAAAGCAATAATTGGATTATAAGAAATTTTACCAAAAATTTCAATTATTGACATTATGTAAATAATGTCAATTTTTTTTGTAAACAATGAAATATTACACATTTCAGTATGATTTTACAGCTTTCTCTGGCGATTTATAATTTCGAACTGCCTAAAATATCAACATTTCACCATAAATCATTCAATGTAAATATATTTCAATCAATATTAAAGATTTTCGCTAATCTCTTAGGTAAATTTAGCTTTGCAATAATAAAGCTACCATCAACTATTATGTTACAATAATTTTCACATCAAATTCAGTTCATGGTTTGAAAAATTTCAAAAAAGAATACCCCGACAAAAGCATCTACAATAAAATATGCAAAATATTTGCGAAAAAATAATTTCACACATCAAATAAAAATGCTGGCAAAAATTTTGTAAAAAAAATACAAAAATGAAGAAAAAATCTCAAATCAAGTAGAAACCACTTGAAAAAAGCTAAAGGAAAACATGAAAATGTTTAAGAAAAACTTTTAGTAAAACGTCAACAAAGACGGCGACAACGACAACGATAGTGACGGCGACAAAAAAACACAGTGATATGATCACAATATTATTGCTGCTGTTGTTGCTGTTGTGGGGTACTTTAGTTGTACACCTTTTTTGCTGTAGACAATAGAGAAATACTCAATGAATGTCATAAATTTTAACCAGGCCTAAAGCAACTTGCAACTACATGACAACAATAACAATAATAACAATAAAAACAACAAACACATAATATTGCAATAAATGCAACAAATGTTGCACACTTTTTGAAATGCTGCTGCAAAATAGAAGAAACAAAAAGATACATAGAAGTAAATATTGTTATTTTACTTAGACAATATGAATAAGACACAAACAATAAGACCGAGGAAACAGCTTTTGGAGAATTTAAAAATAACACCATTTCCCATGTTTAAAATTTAAACTTTTTCTTTAGTTTCTTCAATAAAAACCTGAGCATGCAAATTTTTATAAGGGAAATGGTGTAAATTACATATAATGCCAAAATCTAAGACAATAACATACTTAAACGCCTTTTCTATGTTACTTTGAATTTTCAAGCTAGTTATTATTATTATTGTTGTTTCTGTGCTCTTTGAGTTTTTGTTAAATTCTATATTGTAGACAGTCAACCAAAGAAAAAACAAACGTATTTATTTCTAACTTAGTGGGGGATTTGAGAATCAAGTTGAGCAATAGAGGTAACAAAATATACCAGCATCACAATAACCAAATCTTAAAAAACAAGACTAGTAGTGGCAGGTTGTGCAAAATTTAACAAAAAAAATAATAATAATAAGAATTAGAAGACAAAATCCAAAAAACCAACAAGTGAACAAATTATAGATAATTTTTGAACCACAAAACGACAATAACTATAAATTATGAAATAGTTTATAGTCAACAGATTACGGTTGAAAGATTTTACACTAGAACAGAAATGTTAGTAAGAATAAATATTTATACATTATACAAGACAATATATACTTTGGGGCCTCATTTTATAAATTGAAATGACTAACGTTTAAAAATGGTATTGGAAAATTTTAAGTTTCAAGATATTTCCCAGTATTATTTTTCATATGAATTTCTTTCGTTTCAAATCGTTTCGATTTATAAAATGAGCCTAATATTAACAGCTTTGTTTTTGTTTCAAAAATATTTTTGATTTGCAACACTTGGACAATTGCCTAGACATATGTATGTATATAAGATTTGAATTGTTGACATTGTGTAAACAATGTAAATTTTTATATAAATAATTAATATTACATATTTCTTTATGTTTTTACTGTTATTAATAATGTTAAATGATTCCTTTAAAATGTTTCAAAATAATAAATCATTTATGATAAAATTTGCTAAAAATTTGAATAGTTGAGATCATGTAAATAATGTAAATTTTAGTGTAAATAATTAAACGATGTAATTCTTCATACAGTTTGCAAGTATATCTTTTAATTTAAAAGCTATTAATGATTATGAGAAATTTTACATAAAATTTCAATTGTTGACAGTAGGTAAACAATAGAATATTTCGCAATTCTGCAAGTTTATACAATTTTTAATAGGGATATACGATTTCTTTTAAAATTTCAATTGCTGATATCGTGTAAACAAAGTAATTTTTTATATAAATAATAAATATTACACAGTTAATAATAATATTAAATGATTCAAACATATTTTTGATTTAAAAGGTTTGGACAATACGATTTGTTTAAATTTATTCTAATATTTTTAATATTTACCTTTTTCAATAAATTGTTATTTTTAATATTTTACGAAGAATGTTGTAAGATATTGCAATTTCCCCAGTAACACTTCCAAATCTGAAATTAAAAAGAAGTAGATATAATAAATAAATTTTATAAGAAACAAACAAATAACCACATGCAGTAAGTAAAATTAACCTAAAATAAATCCCCAATTTCCATACAAATTCTTAAAACAAGCAACGCACAGTAGGTTCGATTGGAAATTTTTTTTTTTTTTTTTTTTTTCAGTATCTTTTTTCTTTATTGAATCTTTCTTTTTAGAAATTTACAAATAAGTATTCAAATCTTAACCTAAACTAAAACTAAAGTTGTTATTGCCGCTGCAATATCCAACATGAGTGCTCGATGATTATCTGGCCAGATCCAGTGTTTCCAATCGCCTCAGTCGTCTATGACCCTCAAATGACAGCAACTCCCTGGCGAGGGGGTTTGGATGATCCATTAGTTTTGAAATGTATTTTAGACTGGAGAGTTTGATCTCCTCGCGTATTATGGGGACATTGAGATCCCTATGGATATTACTATTGCGAATGTACCATGGGGCACCTGTTATTGTCCTTAACAGTGCTGACTGCTTTCTTTGCAATTTTTCAACGTTAGATGAGGAGGCTGTTCCCCATAGCTGAATGCCGTATAGCCATATCGGTTTTATAATTGTTTTGTACAAAAGCACTTTGTATTCCAAGTCTAGAGCAGACCGTGGGCCAATTAACCAGTACAGTTGGACTGACTTTAATTTTATTTGCGTAACCTTGGCTTCAATATGGTGGGACCATGTTAAACGGCGATCAAGATGGATACCGAGATATCGCACATGGCTCTGTTCTGGGATTTTGATATTATTTATCTGTATGGAAGGGCAACTTTCTCGTCTTAAAGTAAATGTAACGTGAATACATTTTGTTGCATTGACCTTAATTTTCCATTTGTCCAGCCATTTTTCCAAATCGCCGATGTGAGACTGGAGTTGTTCAGAAGCTATTACGGGATTTTCATGTGTACTTAAAAAAGCGGTATCATCCGCAAATGTAGATGTGTGAGTCAGTGCGCTCGTGGGCATATCTGCAGTATATAAAATATATAGGAACGGCCCTAGAATACTTCCCTGTGGTACACCAGCGGATATTTTTCGACGTGTTGAGATCACATCCTTTGATCTGATTTGGAAAGATCTTTCTTGTATGTAATTTTTAAGCAGTTTATGTACGTTCGCAGGTAGTAATCTAGTAATTTTGTGTATTAGTCCATCGTGCCAGACTTTATCGAAGGCTTGAGATATGTCAATAAATAATGCGGAACAATACTGCTTGCTCTCGAAGGTTTTCCGAATAAGTGTAGTTATCCGATGTACCTGTTCGATAGTACTATGTTTCCTTCTGAAACCAAATTGATGGTCAGGAATAATGCAATTTTCATCAAGGTGCACTATAAGTCTCTCAAGTAACAACTTTTCAAAAAGTTTTGAGAATATTGACAATAGGCTAATGGGACGGTATGATGTCACTTGAGTGACATCTTTTCCCGGTTTCGATTGGAAATGAATTTGTAACTTTTTTTTGGCTTTCAGAAAATTAAATTTAAATTTTTGGTCATACCAAAAAAATTTCAAGTCAATATATCAATTAGATTCAAAAAAATTACACTTTAAAACTCCGTCCTTCAATAATATTGGTCTTTTTCATATTACTAAAAAATTTATATAAATTTTCTTAATATTATATTCAACATCAAGTCAGTAGATCTCACTCAGTCACATTTTGTACTAAATTATGATAAAGTGCAATATTTTTGAAGGACGAAGTTTTAAAGTGGCATATTTTTTAATCTAGTTGAGATATTGACATGAAATTTTTTTGTAAGACCAAAAATTAACTTATATAAACAAAAAAAGTTAGTTCGGAATAAATGAGGATGAAATTGTTCCTAATATATGCAATCCTATTAAAATTTTGATACAAATTTTAATTTTAGAAACTCAATGAATATGTAATATGTAATAAAATCTTTGTTTATTAACAAAACACCATGTAATTTTCAAAAGGTCAAAGGGAATCCAGCAATTCCTAAAAATTGGAGCAAAAATAGTATTTTTAAAATTTTTTAATATTTTTGATTTTAGAATATGTAGCCCTAAGTTGAAATTTTAACACAAAAAAAAAGTCAAATTTCGAAGGACATAGGGGCGATATATTCGAAAAATAGGGCATGTTTTACAAATATTACACGCAAGCCGAGCGCTTTCCAAAAACATAAAAATCTTTG